>NC_051395.1:9360541-9368041 GCF_015228065.2 Penaeus monodon
CTTTCCCACCGGGGCCTTGCATCTGGCTATTCCTATTTTTTTTGCAATTTAGAGCGGGGTTTCCCATTGCCTTGCCCGGTGTTTTTTTTTTTTTTTTTTTTTTTTTTTAATAGGTCCCTCTATTCCCGCAACTGATTGGCTGGGCCCCATGAGGTAGGCAATCGAGTAAGTTCCTTCCCAAGGGTACAACGGCCCCGGGCCCGTGGACTCGAACCCTCGAACTCAATTGCCGTCGTGACGTCTTGAGTCCGATGCTCTAACCTTTTCGGCCCCGCGGCCTATATATATATATATGTCCTGTATATATATAATATTATATATATATATATATATTTATATAATATATATATATTATTATGTGTGTGTGTGTGTTGTGTGTGTGTGTGTGTGTGTGTGGTGTTTGTGTGTGTGTTTACAGATATATATACATATACCTGCATATCTATATCTAAATCTATCTATTTATCTATCAATCTATCTCCCACACACACACACACACACACACACACACACACACACACACACACACACACACACACCCCCACTCACACCCCCACACACACCACACACCCCACACACCACACACACACACACACTATAATGGTCTCAAATTTTTGAATGATACTAGAATACCACAAATATTATCTGGCAGGTCCAGAGGAAAACTCAGTATCTGTTTCTCAGCTTTATTGAGGGAACAGACACGTAGTTTAAAAAAGGATCTTGTCGCGGTAAAACGTGGCGGAGGCGGCGTCAGCTCCTACGGGTTGGAGGGAAGGTGTTCGCGGTTCAAGGAACGGACTCGGACTGATTCCTTTGGGTATTTCTGGGTCACTTCCAGCCTAGGGCGTGGGGGCACCGCTGTTGCCCTCGGCTACCCCCTCCAGGCGTTTCTCGTTATCGCCGAAGGTTTGAGGTCATGACCCAGGAGGTCAGCAGCTCCCTAGCCAAACTCCTTGTTTAAATGGGTGTCACCCCGGCTCAGGTAGATTTCACTATTTATAGATGTCACGCTGCCTAGCCAAACTCCTTGATTAATGGGTGTCACCCCGGCTCAGGTAGATTTCACTATTTATAGATGTCACACTGCTCTGCGCACTACGAGCCGTTAAACAATAAGCCGATGTTTTTTTTTTTTTTTTTTTTTTTTTTTTTTTTTTTTTTTTTTTTTTTTTTTTTTTTTATGTCTTTTTTTCCCTTTTTTTTTTTCTTTTTGATAGACCGGAATGATCAAGGCGATCCGCAAAGATCTACTTGAACCTCGAGTGTTCCGATAAAAGGATAGAGTAAGAAGTGCAAACTACATATACAAGTACTCAGTGCCTATGGACTTGCTGTTGTACAAGGATAGGTCCGTGATATGGGGGACCGAGGAAGCACACTCGATGGCCTTCTTGCCGATGCGATCCTCCTCCTTGTGCATCCGATACGCTTTCGCATAGCACGCGCCAAACACACTAATAAGAGGAGCAACATGCGTAAAAGGTAACATAAAAAAGGATAGATGAAGTTTATGTGAAAGTCTGACATCAACCCGACGTCCGCGTCCTGAACCTTACTAACGTGCCCGTAGATGCAGCTCCGGGATTGTGACGTTGATTGTCGGCAAGGTTGGGAGCGCCGCCTAATCGCTATAGGATCTGCAGTGACATCCGTGACGAAGGATTTGATTGCCGGAACTTTTAATGACAGAAAACGCAACCCCAGTGATGAGGTAGGACAAAGGTTCCCTGCAATAACCTATCTGCTGAAGGTCCTCGCAAGCAATTGTGGCGGCGTTGTTTGATAGAAATAGATCAGTGTCGCCTGCGAAAGACTGAGCATGAAAGGCGAGAGTTGATCTCTCACCTCCTCGAAGGAACAGAGGAGGTGATCAGGCCACCTGAAACAAGAGCACGAGCACAAGATGGAGTCTGGAGAGATAAAGGGTAAAGGTGAAGAAAAGCACACGAAAGTGTCCTTGGTAGGCTTCAAACAGGAGTCTAAGAAGTCAGGGGAAAGGGGAAAAGATAGAGCATGACCTCCTAGCTCTCTAAATAATGTGTGAGGCACGTGAACCATGTAATATGAACTGTTTGTTTTTGTGGGAAGGGGTGTACGCGGTACGCCCTAAAGTAGTAAAAGGGACGCACTGGAATAAAAACAGACAGCCCGAGGCAGTGAGGAAAGACCTGAGGCTAAGGTAAACCGAGTGCGTTGTCTTAAAGGGGGAAAAGAGTCTTGCGGAAAATGAAGATACCTCTTAAGTACCGCGCCCATGTCAACAGGCGAAATCACGTCAGGCGACACCTCCCCGGGTGCGCCGCACGAATGGGGGCTGTTGCCAAACTATTCAACGCTGTGAAATTTTTTGTTGACTGTGCTCTGATATGAAAAAACAGTTAAAGTTAATGAGGTAAATGAGAAACCTTGTTTACTGTGCCTACAGTCTAACCGACCTTACCTCGCACAGCTAAAATCAGTAGCTAATTCCTGAACTTTGGGTGCGCGAAGCGTGTTGCCCAGCATGAGCAGATGAGTCGAAACTGGGGAACTACAGACGATAAGCTTTCCTTATACTTCCTGAATTCGGATGTAAGAGTGTCGTACCCAAACAACTCCGAAAAGTACGTGCGCAAAATTGCCAACAAATTGAAAAATCCTCGCCGGGCCCTACCTGTAGGAGTGAGGGGCCCCTACGAAAGAAGTCAACTCTGCAATCGTCGATGATAAGATACGATTGAATAGGCGAATGTCATGTGCATCAAGAGAAGGATCTATGGAAAGGTTGTCACGAAGAAAAATTTAAACTGGTCCCCTGTGGTATAGCATGAGCTTGGACGCGTTGCGGAGTGGCAATAGCGAAAACCCGGGACCTCCACATGGCTTGTTATGGGGAAAAACCTTTCCCCAAGTCCTCAACCACAGCCCCAGGTGCGTTCCTTCACGTTTACGCGGCAGGCGATGCGAGTCTCCTCCCATGAGGAGTGCCACAAAGATAGGCCCAACAGCATCCTGGAAGAGAGAGCCAGATATCACTCACCACTCACACGACCAGCAAAAAAGAATATATCACAAAAACCCAGTTTACAGAGAAAATGAATAGGATAAAAATGGTCTGTCTAGAATGGCGGGGGCAGGTAATAGCATGCAATCGCAGCTAAGTATAGAGATAGAAACAAAACCCTACGGGAGTAACACATAAAACCTGATGAACTCACTAACTCTCGAGGACTAGTGCAAGTAAATGAGAAAAGAATGATGTATCAAAGCAAGGATGACTAATGAGAGGACAATCATGATTCCTGACACTCATAATACTGATCAGCCAGCTTCGGGACGTCAAAATGGAACCACTGCACAGACCCCATCAGCGACAGACTTGCACTCTGCCTTGTTGTTCTTTACTGCCACAACTCTGTAGGGACCTACAAATAACGGACTAAGCTTGGGCCCGAATAGTAGTATGACATGATTTTTCTTAAATACCAAGGAACCGACCCGATAGATTTCGCACGAGCGATTTTATGCTGGTACTAAATTTATTCTGTCACGAGACCTGGTCAGGAACGCCTTTGCTTGCTGAAACGCTCGCTGCTGCCGAAAAACCCAAAATACTCAGCAAAATTTCCGCATAGGGGGGACGCCCCCCTCATCTCCAGGAGTTTCGTAAGGCAGCCGCTTGTCCTGTCCCGTGAAAAGGAAAGTGCGGACTATCGCCCAGGGAAGAGTGTAGGTAGAATTGATGGCCGACTGGACGGTGGGAGAAGAACGTCCCAATCGTCCTTGCTGTCGTCCACCATTTGACGCAAATGGTTAGAATTGGATCTTTTTAAAACGTTCCGAAATGCATTAGCCTGTGGACGGAACGGCAAAACGTTCACCTGCTCACATGTAGCTGCTGCGTGAGAGTGGCTAACACCTGATTTACAAACTCGGTACCTTTATCCGAGCTTAAATATTGTGGACAGCCGTGACGGCAACAAATTACGTCATGAAATGCTTTCGTGACGTGCACAGCAGCCTTTGACGGAACCCCCCACCAACTCGCAGTAGCGAGAAAAATTTGTCCAAAAACACTAGAATGTTTTTTGTTGCCAACGTGATGTGGTGAAACCAGAAAAGTGTCACATGACACTTTCTGCCGGGGAAAACCCGGGAATACGAACTTAAGGGGCAGGCGCGGGATCGCTTGTGTGACCCTTGTACAAGGGGCACGTCTTGCAAGACCTGACGTGATTAGCTACCCCGTTACTAACCGCGAAAATAAAACCGGTTACGGGTCAACTGCACTGCCTTATGAACACCACAATGTGCTGCCTCACGGTATTCATGAGCATATTTAAACACACGCGGCACTAAAATTTCCGGCACCACCGGGACTTCTCGGACGATCCGTCTGCGACCCATAATCGCTTCGGCGGGGTCTCCGAAAAAACAGTCCCGTGTCGTCAAAAAAAATTCCTTAACTGGAAACCCCTTAACCTTGGGACTGCCGCCCTTGGCTAAGGCTCGAAGATCTGGCCGTAAATTTTGTCGGCACGCTGGGCAGCATATACCTCGTCTTTATTCAGCGGTTTCCAAGGGGGGAAACCCTGTGAGCACTATTCACAACAGCTGACGAAGGCAAGCTAATAAAGGGGGGGAAAATCAGCAGCGTCGTCCCCGCTTCGAAGATTGCGAGTTTTTCGATTGGCGCACGTGACAGCGTGTCAGCGGCGACATTTGCGCGGCCCTGAATATACACAAAAGTCACATCGAAATCGCCCAGGATATCCTGGTAACGTGCCCTAGACCATACGGATCATTACCATTAAGCGACGTGAGCGGCATGTGTCTGTGTGAACCATGCCCCTTGTACCCATTATAATATCTCTGAATACTTAAGAGCCCATACAATCGCCAACATCCCCCTATCGGTGACCGAGTAATTTTTCTCTGCACTAGTGGAAACCCTACTAGCAAACCCGATAGGACGCAGATTCCCTTCGTGCTCCTGCATTAAACGGTTTCCTAGCCCAACATTCGACGCGTCTGTGTGGAGAATAAAGGGGGAGGGTCAAACCTCGGAAATGCAAAAACGGGAGCGTGCGATAGACAATGTTGTAATGTTGAAAATGCGTTGACCTCTCCTCGCCCCACGCCAGGGGACATCTTTCTTGAGGAGGTGTGTCAACGGTGCAGCGATCCTCCCAAATCCTTAATGAACGGTCTATAAAACCTGCTAACCCAGGAACGACTTTACCTGTGTTGCATCAGAGGGAAAGGGGAACATACTGACAGCTTTTTCTTTGGCCTCGTTAGGGGCAATACCTGCAGCCTAACAAATGACCGAGGAAATCTAAACGCGACTGGAAGAATTTACACTTAGCCGGAAATTTAAATTTTTAAACCCGCATCCGAAAGTCGCTGAAAAAACCTGCGCAAACCGCGCTTTATGGGCCCCTGATCGAAGGTGAGCAAACCAAAATGTCGTCTAAATAGACTTTGCACCTGATCATTAATTAAACCCTGCAGACGAGAGCCATAAGACGCTAACTCCAGAGGTGAATTCCTGAGACCCATAGGTGAAACCGGAACTCAAAGTGACCCACATGCGTCGAGAATGCAGTGTATGGGGGCTGTCCTCTGCCAGGGGGACCTGAAGGAAACCTTTCGCCAGGTCAATGGAGGAGAAGACCTTACTCTTTCCACCAATGTCTTGCAAGAGCTACGAAGGTTAGGAATAGGAAAAGGTGACGGGAACGGTCACCTTGTTCAGGCGCCGAAAATCGCAACAGGACGAAAACCATGCTGACGCTTTTGGCCCCCAGCAGCATCGGCGCTGACCACGGGCTAGTCGAAGGTTTTAATCAGCCCTTTTCTGCAGCTACCGCGCACTTCCTCCTCTAGAATCTGACCCCCTGCTGTGGGGGGAATCTGTATGCCGGAATATACACAGGCTTAGATCCAGGCTCTAGAGTAATACGTGTTCTACCATGTGCGTTTTCTGCCTAACGGACGGTCCGTGGTCGGTAAAATGTCGGGGTATGATTTAACAACTTCCTAGTATCTCCTTACCTCGCTAAATGCGAATGGCCCCTGCATAGCTTTTGCTAATGCTGCCAGAGAATGGGTTAGCTGAATCGTGGACGTGGAAGAAACAGCGCCCGAGAAAGCTGACGCAGGCAGTTCAAACTCAGCTATCAGGAGATCCGTGACCTCACAATCTATTAATCTGACACCACTATTAATAACAAAGGGGCAGGTGTTAAGTTCATCACAGGACTTGCGCACTCCCCCCCGCAAGGTATACAGAGAGGGAAGAACACATGTCCCCTTTACTCGACAATTCTCAGGGGGGACCAAGCATGTGCCATATTTACCAACCGAAGCCGTTACAAATTTAAACCCAAACGTCATGGAAAGGCGGAATTACTACAGACTCCCCCCGCCACTAAGTGCGCCAAACCATCATTTCAACCCACATTCGATGCTTTGATGAGCGGGATGATGTGTGAGATGTGGCCGCGTGATGTGGGGCGTGAGGTATCTGTAGCATGCTGAGGGAAACAATTCCATGATGAATAGAGTGAGACTAGAAGGACTCGTAGAAGTCATGGAACGTGAGGGAGATAGAATCGGTTGTGGAGGAGGGATAGGGGGAGAGGTAATTGCGGGGAAGAGGGCAGGGGAGGTAGGGGGAGGGGTCAAGGGAGGACGAGTAGGAGAGGAGAGTGATGTGTCCGTGCGTGTGGTCGTGTATGATGAATGACACAACCGAGACGTGTCGCTGTTTGTGGTAGATGCGGAACCAAACATGCTAGGGTGAAAGGGGTCGGGTGTTTCCAGATGGAACTCGGCTCAAATTTGCTTATAAACATCACCTTGAATTTCCACCTCATTCTGCTGCGGTCGCAGAACCCTACCAGAACGATATAGAAAATCATGGCCAAGGAGCAAATGGCCGGGGAAACTATGGTAACCCTTCACTACGACGAACTGATGAGGGAAAATTATATTTCCAAACCTCAATGTTACATACGTATTCCAGCTAAAACCTAGCTTAATCCAGTCACACCTCTAACACAAACCTTGGCTGGCGATAAACCTCCGACGAGAGCTGAAACTCCTCTAACACCCGTTCACTCACGAGACTGACGCAACTTCCTGTATCAATGAAGGAGTATGCGACTTTCCCATTAAGTTTAGCAGGTAAGAGAGGGGGGGCCCCCTTCCCGTGTTCGGTATACAGCACTAACGACACGAGACCGAGAAGCGACGTAACTACACCGGAGACCAAAGCACTTCTTCTCCCGTTTTGAACCCTGCCATGTCTTCCTCAAAAAAAGAACCACCCGCTTACTATAAGCACCGTTCCTGTTCATTCTCGCGATGAATTTTTTAAGGGTGATCGCCACCTGGTCCGGAAACCACGTGCACTCATTAAACGCGTGACCCTGCTTGTTGCAGTATGGACAGAACTGCTTAGCAAGCACTTAGAAAGGACGATGCATCCTTAAAAATCTACGACATGCCCAG
>NC_051395.1:9388041-9390694 GCF_015228065.2 Penaeus monodon
TTTCCTGATTTTTTAAAACATTCTCTACTTTCTTTTTTTTCTACATGGTTCGGATATACCTTAATCTTCAATTTTAACATCGGATCATTTTCACTGTTCTTATTGCAGGTCCCTGGAGTTTCATAAAAGCCTTGCGCAGAATAATTTTATGCTCTTTTGCAATACTTTTGTCAGTTGTAAGTTAATGCACAACTTATTTTAGTCCGGGGCACCAGACAGACTACCTGTGCGTTGCCCCCACTGCTTTGTGGGTTATCTTTTAGGCCTATCTCATAGGGAAGAAATGTTGAACAGTCTCCTTGCTTCAGTGAAGCAGATAATTTTCTCCGCTTCTTCATTTCCCCCAACTGAATCCAAACATTCCCACACTCTTCCATTCTCCTGTTGTTATTTCTCGAGCCAGGATCCGGATTAGTATGTATAGAACTTCTTTAATAACTATGACAACAAAACTTTTACTTACATTGGAACAGTATATAGACCATGATACAAAGGTGAAAATTACTATATCTAGTAGATATGTGTATACGAATACACACATACATAGGGGCGTGTTTTTAAGTATGCATATATACATTTGTATAATGTACATATATAATACCATATCCATTCCCCCGCCCACCCCTCCCACACCCACCCTCCTCCCCCCCCCAAAGGGGAGGGCGTGCCTTACCACCCTCCGACGCAGGACCCGCAACCCTTTCTCGTCGCCAGACAAAATGCGTCCGAAGCGCTACAAGCGACGGAGGCCCCCAGGGAGGAGGGACTCCTACGAGTCTCATCTCTGAATTCCAGACTAATCTAGGATGAGAGCCTGAAAGTTCCCGCGGAAATTGAATTAAATCCTCGGGTTCCAGGGACGCAGGAGAAAAGAGTAAGGGACGACGGGGGTGAAAGATCCCAAGGAATGAGCTAATATCTGCCGCGGGAAGGAGGTGGTCCCGCGGCTTCCTCCTTCGAGAGCCTTTGGAATCAAGAATTAGGAACTTGTTATATTAGGGCGAAGTTAAGGACACTTGTTATCACTGGGCGCTAGGGATGGGAGGTGATTCGAGGCAAGTTGCGCATGCGAGCGTCCATCCTTATTGAAAATTCACACACCCGCCCGCACACACACCTGCTTTCCATTATTTAAACACAATTTACCTGGTCAACATATATTCGAAAAAAATATGGTTTTAAAATAATTCATACTGTACTGATAGCATATAGTAATTTACTTTACGTTAATTTTCAACATCGATATCGGTCTTTCAGCAATTTCGCATCGGGAACTGAAAGGTTATTGCATTACTAGCAACGGAAAACCGAGTTTAAATTACATATATGTCGCAGTCATCAAACCAGACGATGTAACACGCCAGTGAGTACTGTCTTGATAAGGTGAAATCGAAAATTGGTTAAATGAACTGATATTTCTGATTATCATCTTGAAAATAAGAATAAAACGGAATATATAGGCGAAATAATAATAATAATAGCGAAGAGGGAAATAGAAATCACTTAGAGATTAATGGTAACAATAATTACACAAACTAATATAAGAATACCACTTCGAAGACCACAATACCATATACCATAAAAAAAACACAACATTTCACATGATGTTACCTAGAGAAGCTATATGGCTGTCGGGGGAGATAACAAGCAATTCACTGTAAATCATCGTTAAAGAAAATCCCCTTATCATATGTGCCAGCGCGACCTCCATTTATAGGCCAATTTCCTCGGCGTTAGATTACCCGCTGTAAGAGGATTTAATCACATCTGGGCATTCCGGTCGGCTGGGCTTTTCGTGGATACTCGAGAGTAACAAAGGCGGAAATAGTCCAATGGATAGACCCCCCCCCCTGTACTGTGGGTTGTAGATGATGAGGTTTGTCTTTTGCGTTTCTTTTTTGGGATTTTTAAGTTTTCTGATCGTACGCACATATGTGCGTACACACACACGCACGCGCACGCACGCACACAAGCACGCACACCACACAAACGCACCCCACACACACACACACACACACACCACACACACACACACACACACACCCCACACACCCCACACACAACACACACACACCCACACCCCACACACACACACACACACACACACACACACACACACACACACGCACACATGCACCCCACGCCTCACCCAAACAAAAACCAGATGATTAAGAGAAAACGCGACAACTGAAACAGCAAAGACAGAACGAGAACCTACAAAGAACTTCTTGATTTCAGCTTTACTTTGCACTAAAATTTGCATATCATAATGAGATCCAGAACCAGAAGGAAATAGGTTCACAAACCAAGAAATTTGTAAGTAGGGGAGATGATAAAAGAAAAACATCGCACGGTTCATCCTGATGATAATCAAGTCACAGAATGTGGATTAGGGCTCTCGTCTTTTCAGAATCAATGTTGGACTGACAATAGGCGTGGATATGACGATAGGGACATGTGCTAAGAATGTATGTATATATGCATACACACGCACACACACACACACACACACACACACACACACACACACACACACACACACACACACACCCCCACACACACACACACACAAACAATATTATATATATAATTTAAAATATAATATATATATAACAATGGTGTGTTGTGTGTGGGTGTGTGATACATATGTATA
>NC_051395.1:9398294-9400794 GCF_015228065.2 Penaeus monodon
GCTCGACGAGACCTGTCGCGGAAATTAGAGTGTGCCTGCCTGGAGACTCGCCTCGAGCGATCCACTGTGGCTGGAGCGAAGGGTGGATGCGGCATGCGCCCCTCGTCGGCGTTTAGCCCCTTAGATGATGATGTAAATTAAAAATATTTAGCTTGATATTTAGCCATCCCGTGCTACAATCCTCAACATCAGTCAACATCAACATCAAATCAACAAGTATAATATTAATAATAAAGACAACGACCAACAACCAAAAAACAATAAAATATAATGATAATAATAATAATAAAATAATAATACTAATAATAATAATTAATAATATAATAATGCTACTAGTAATGATATTAATAAAATGATGTTAATAAAGACCATTTAATGATAAAAAATTTAATAATAATGGTAATGATAATAATGATCATGATACTAAAAATAATTAATAACGATGATGATGATATAATAATAGTTAAAATAATCATGATGAAAATAATAATAACAATAATAAGATAAAAACGAAATAATAATAATGATAATGATAAAAAATAATAATAATAACAATAATAATATAATATAATAATAATAATGATAATAATATAATAAGCAACAGGAACAACAATGTCAGCAATGCTCCCTGTTTGTACTCTCATGATAATATAAATGTCTGCCTTATATCTGTCGTCCTTTCTTTTTAGTCTTCATCCTCACCATCCTCACCTGTTCTATGATAGAATAGTTATCCTAGGTCTGCCCAAATCTCTCAATCTGACTTAAAAATTATTCGTCTTTAAGGTCCTTATTGCTTCTTCCTATAAATAGCGGTCGTTCGTCAATGATTCACAAAAGTCTTATTTTCATTTACCAAATTTTTAAGATTATCCTTCATTATCTCTGTGGTGTATATTTATATATATTATACTATATATATATATCAATCTCCTTGTCGCTCTCAGCCCATATATATATATATAGATCTATCCTCTAGTATATATATATATATATATATTATATAATATATATAGATATATATATATATGTGGTGTGTGTATTGCGTATATATATACATAATATTATACTATATATCATATCTATATATATCTATATTATGTATCTATATTTCTATCGATCTATCTATCTATTAACTATATTTAGTTATCTATATATCGATACTATTACAATATACCACACACACACATATATATATATAATATATATATATCTATATATATATATATATATTAATTATATATAATATATATATATAATATATATATATTATAGATATATCTAACATGTGTGTGTGTGATATAATGTGTGTGTGTGTGTGTGTGTGTGCATATATATATATATATACATATATATATAGTATATATATATAGATATATATATATATGTATGTAGGTATATACATATATAATATATATATTATATATATATATAGATCTATATATTATATCTATATATATATATTATATATATAGATATCTGTGTGTGCGGGTGTAGGTGTGTGTGTGTGTGTGTGTGTGTGTGTGGTGGTGTGTGTGGGTGGGTGTGTGTGTGTGGTGTGTGTGTGTATGTGTGTGAGTGTGGGATTGGTGGTACTTTTGTAGCTCGGTGTGGTGGGGTGTAGTGTGTGTGTGTGTGTGTGTGTGTGTGTGTGTTTCTCTCTCTCTCTCTTGCTTCTCTCTCTCTCTCTCTCTTGTATATATATATATATGCATTATAGATATATATATATATATATATATATATAATATTATATATATATATATATATATATATATATATTATATATATAACATATTGACCCTGGTCAGTGGACTCGTGTGGTCCTCGGCGGTGTCTCAGTGGCAATTACCGCGACGGAGCGAAAGGGACAAATGAGTATAGTGACATTCCGAGAATGGAGGGTCTTGGCAACTCGACTTTCTCTCGAATTATCGAAGAAATTTTTCTTGAGGCTGCTTATGCGTCGGGAATCGGGTCGGCCGTTTTCACGTAGGATTTTTTTTTTTTCCTGGTTTTCCAAATCGAGTCGTTTTCGTTCCCTTGCTCTGGTTCCTTGGCCCGTTTGCGGGTGGTGTTTGTTCGGCGTTCTTGCGTTCTAGGTTTCTTGGTGAACTGGACTAATATAGGACTGTATATAGAAGGTAGGTTAACTATAAGACTAAAATGAATATGGCCAAATGCAGAAGACACACACACGCACGCCACCACACACACACACCCACACACACACCAAACACACAACACCACACACACACACACACACACACACACACCACACACACACACGCACACACACGCATACACACACACACACACACACACACACACACCCCACACACACACACACAACACCACACACACACACACACACATATATAAATATATATATATATATATATAATTATATATTTATAGTATAATATGTATATATATTATATATCTATTATATATATATATACTATATATCCTATAATATAATATTATCTATATATATAGA
>NC_051395.1:9413888-9423888 GCF_015228065.2 Penaeus monodon
AAATGAAATCAGATTCAAGCATTTCACTACAAAAGCTACTTTATTTCTACCAATCTCTCTTGTCAGTATTTTTCTCTCTCTCTCTTTTTTTTCTCTCTCCCCCTTTTCCACCTCTCTCTTTTCCTTCTCTCTCTCTCTCTTCTCTCTCTCCCCCGCTCTCTCTCTTCCCCCCCCCTCCTCTCTTTCTCCCCCCCCCCTCCTCTCTCTCCTTTTCCCCCCCCCTCTCTCCCCTTTTCCCTTCCCCCTTTTCCTTTTAGCAAGCCACGAGTTTTGACTTCTTGGATCTCTGACAAGGACCACTTAGTAGCTAAATGGTCCCGTTTTTCTGAAACCACGACAGAGCATATTTCTGGCAGTCGAGGGTTACTCGAACGGAGGCATTTCACCGTTTTTCCTACTTAAGTATAGAGTTGAATCCTATTTTAAGGGGGGGCGAGTATTTTTAACCGTGCTCCGTATCGTTTTTGGGAAAAGGCCTCAATATTCCGGCCTATCCTTCGTCACAAACAACTGGTTTATTCCCCTTGTCTTTTTTCAGCTGAATCTTTTTTAAAACTCTTTTTTTATTTCCAAGGGTTTTAAAAAGTCCAAAATCCAAACGAATTACTGAAAAAGAAGATGAGAAAAAAAAAAATTTCAACCGAAAGTAAGTCAGTTTGTAATATTTAGATACTCAAGCTTTTACCGGCGTTTTAAAATTTCATTGGTTTTATAAAAAGAGCTGAAAAGTAAACACACGTTTCAGGACCCCAGAAATTTCAGTCCGCTCCAGAGGGATAGCCTACTTAAAATTTTGTATTTTTAAACAAAAAAAATTTTGCCAATAACATTATTTTTTAACTGTACCGAAAGTTGAAATTTTTAAAAATTATCAACTTTAAAAACGGGATTCACCTATGGTGCGGTTTTAAATATATATTTCTATGGGCGTAAACCAATAGCACAATCCCCATTTTACGGGGTCATTTTTCTTTATATGTAAATAAAAAAAAAAAAATAAAACATGGATGGGGGAATTAATAGAAAAAAAAACACGGGGATAAATTAAAGATAATAAATATATAAAAAAAAGGTCTACTGGATAAAAAAAAAGAAATGGTGACTGAGACCCAGAAACACTGTATGTCTCTATAATCCATTGTGTCCTGTGTTATTTTTTTTTTACCTTCCCGTTTCCTTTCATGAGATCCCCTGTTGGCCTTTAAAAAAAAATGACCGGATTTTTTATACCAGGTCCGGCTGCTTGCCCCAACATGTTTTTTCACGTTCAGACTGCGGACTGCCTCAACAAGTCTCTCATGCACACTTTTGAAAATCGTTGAGGTACAAGGGGATTGCGTCTATTTACCCGTTGATGCATTTTTTTTGCATGTTTTTTTTTTTTTGGGGCATGACTCCTTGTCATGTCATTTCATTTTCATTTATTTTTGATATCTTAAAGTCACCGCCCTCGGTCTGTTCTTATTTGCTCATGAAGGTTAATGTTTTGACAACCCGAAATTACTGGATGTAAGTAGGCACCAAAAGTGTAAAATTTTGCCAAACGTTTTTTTTTTTGATTTCACGGCCCGGGAAACCCTCACGAACGTGCACATTTATGACATAAACATAAGAGACGTGCAGTCAACGAAAAAAACTCCCGGGTATTTTTTTTTTTTTGCAGGAATGTGATAAAACCCCTTTCTGAGTGCAAGCAACAGGCGTCTTGTGATTTATATTAAATAATTATATATATATATATATAATATATAAAATTATATATATTGTATATATATATAATAATTAATATATAAAAAATAAATATATATGTTATTTATTTTTTTTTTGCTAGTTTAAAATAAAACAAATTTCATAAAATACATACATCCAAACCCCACCCCACACACACCACACACACACCACCCACACCCCACACCACCCACACCACACACACACCACACACACATATATATATATATATATTATAAATATAATATTTTTATATATATAAAAACTAAAACAAATATATACAAAAAAAAAAAAAAAAAAATTTTATATAATATATATAAATATATTAAATATAAAAAAATAATAGATTAAAAATAAAAATATAATATAATAGATATAATTTTTATATATAAAAAAATATATATATAATTATATATATCTATATAAAAATAATATTTATATATGTTATAAAAAATAAATTTTTTTTCATATAAAAATAATAATATATTATATATTATTTAATAATAAATTTTTATATGTATTATTTAAAATTATATATAAATATAACCCCACAAAATTTTATACATAATAATACATAACACACACACAAACACCACACACCACACACCACACACAAACACCCCCCAAACAACAATAATATATATTTTATATATATATTATAATATATTTTATAAAAATAAATATATATTTTAAAATTATATATTATATATATATATTATTTTTTTATATATATATTATATTTTAAAAATAATATATATATATATATATTTTTAATTCACACAGAAATATTGCAAAAATTTTTAATTTTCATAATTTTAAAACTACAATTTTTATAGTGTAATATTTTATATAGATTATAACTACACAAAACTATTTTTTTTTATGTATTTATCTTTTCAATATATCATCATCTTTATCATCTCACCAGCCTAAATCAATCCATGCAGGCGTGGGCTTCTACCAATCTTTTCTAACTTGTCTGTTTGCATTTTTTTTTTCCCGCCTTGGCCCCCAAAATTTCTTTTATTCTCACGCCTCTTGTCATTGGTCGGGCCCCTTGGGCCCCTTTTTAGTTATCTATAACCGAGTTTTTATTTTTTTTGTCCATCTGTCGCCGTCCCCAATATATTATTTTGCTCATTGCCATTTTTTCGGGGGGGGGGGGGGGTGGTGCTCAAAAATTTTCTTCCACATTTATTTTCCCGATCCACTCTCCTCACCGATTCTTGGGCTAATTCCCAGCACCCCGCCACCCCTTTTTGGGGCACTTATTATTTTTTCCTCTCCAGAAATTTGGTTTATCCATGTTTTGACCCCTAGGTCATAACGGGTTTAATAAATTTTTTAAACATAATGGCAAGGAGCCTATTTGTATGCTAATTGTTGCCAAAAGGGGATCCCCCTAGATATCTTTTGCTTAATTTCCCTTCGCTGCCTGGTAAAAAAATTTTAACCATACCTCTAGCGTTTCCCCTTTGTACATTACGTTCGAATTGCCTCTGCGTTGAACTAATCTTAGTTTTTTCCCCTTGTTCTCTTAAGTCCGATTTCGGTTTTTCTATTCAGATCGTTTATTATTGCATTTCTTTTGCAATTCCTGAAAAAACAATAAAATTTTTGCAAATCTTGATTTTTAAAGGCATTCGTCTCCTTTTAAACCCCTTTTTCTTTTCCTTCTAGCTTTTTAATATTTCCTCAAGGCAATTGTGAAACAGTTTGGTGAGAGGGTATTGCCCTGTCTAACCCCTTTTTTTTTTTGGTATTTTATCGGTTTCCGCGGGACTTGATGGTTTTGCTGTCCCATTTCGTTATATTTTCCAATATTTTACAATATACCTTTTTCTACCCCCTGTCTTTGAAAAACTTCTAGTATCTGGTTTTTGTACGGAGTCAATGCCTTTTTGAAATCAATAAATGAAATACACGGGTTTCCTTATTCGTTTTTTTTTTCCTTATTTGGGTGAGCGTTTGGAATGGTCTTTTGTTGAGAATCCACAGTGGAAGCTGCCTGTCTCTATGCTGGTTCGAATACAATTTCAGAGATGCGAGTTGTGATGACTTTTTTGAGCGTTTGTAATAAGTGAATGGAGGTTTGGTTGGTAGTTTTTTAGTCCCTTTCTAGCTTCTTTTTTTTGTATAAAGTAACTGTTGCCTTTTCCCGGCTTTTGGAATTTTTTTTCCCTTTAGAAGGGATTTGTTAAAAAAATTTCTGTTTTCACTGTTTAAAATTTTCCTTCATCTATTATAAGGGCATACAATTCCCTTTTCTAAGTTTTCCCCCTCTTCGGGCCCTTTAAAAGTCATTTATTTCTTCTGTTGATGTTAGGGACTCTCTATTAACGCATTCGCCCTGTTCATTTTATTGATAATCCTTGTAAAAGTCTCCCCCCCTTATGATTTCGTCTTTTATATGTTACTTCTCCCTCTGCTATTGCATACTTTTGTTTCTCCCTATTCCGGTCTCCTTTTAGTGTTTTTTGCTATACCTGAGATCACTTTTCATATATTATTTTAGTATTTATTTCCGTAAATGCCCTCTTTTTTATTTGTAGTTTTTGTTCGTTCACAAATTCTATTTTTTTTCTTGTTTGACATATTTTCATGCCCTAACTTTTTGCAAAAGCTGTTTAGTTTCTACCGAGGCTTGCTGGACTTTGTTTGAATTTATTGGTTACTTAAAGTGCGCTTCCTTTTTTATTTCACTTTGTTTTTGTTGATTTGGTCAATGTTGAGATTTCATTGCTAAAAGTGAATGTCTTTTTGGGTTTAAAGGAAAATTCTGTCGCTCGGGACTTGAATTGGCTAAATTTGGCTGCGGTTTTCGTATTTCGAGTTTATTCGTTTCCCTTTAGGGGTGTTTTTAATTTTGGCCTCTGCCATTCGCTTCCCAACTTTACTTTATTAAAACTTCCACATTTTTTTACTCTACGCCCTATTGAAATTATAAAGTAAATTTCTTTTTTATTCAAGGGCGATTTCCATGCCATTCCCCCCTGGTCTTTTTCAAAGAATGTTTTCATGATTTGAGTGATCGAGTCTCCAAAAAATTGATTAGCTTTGTCCCCTCTCTTTCCCTGGGCCCTATTCCACTAGGTTTCTCGTTTTTTTCCTTTTTGGGGCTTTAAAATCCCTAAATTTTTGTGAATGGCTTTTTATCTCTCAAAAGGGGAAAAAAAAAAAATGTAAATTTATTTTAGTTTTTCCCCTTGTTAAAAACCCACTTTCGCTTATACTAAAATAGAATTTAAAAACGCATTTTTTTTCAAACTTTTAAACTCAGCCTTATTTTTGCAGGTTTTAGCTTTTTAACGTAATTTTAGAACTCTTTCCGGCGATCTTCCCACAGGCCTCCTCCCAAATAAAAGGCTTCCTCTGTGTGTCATCAGTTTTTGTTTTAAAAGTGAAAGGGTTCTCAACGGGCCTGTTTTTCTGTAAAATTTTAAAAAAAAAAAACCCCCCCCTCCAAGGTTGGCCCCCGAACCAGGGGTTTTTGGGAAGAGGGCCGGCCTTTTTTCCACGGGTTTTTGTTGAGAGGGCCCCGGTTTATCATAGGGGTTATATTTTTTGGGGGGGGGGATATTTAAAATAAAATAATTTTTATTAATTTATAACACTACCCTTTTTTAATAAAATATTTTTTTAATTTGATATATTGGATTATAAAAAATTTATATATATATATATATATATTAATATATTATATATATATATATTATATATATATATATATATATATATATATAAATATATATATATATATATATATATATATATGAATATATCTTATACACTAATTTCATTTATGCATATGCACCCTTAGTGCAGACATAGTTGTTCAGCCGCAAATACCCAAAGTACTACCAGAGTTCATTTTCGGTACATCACATGCAAGCACCCCTTTATATTGCTCCTTCTTAATATAATACTACTCCTACTTATACTAACTACCACATCACATGCATACACATTATAGGCATTGCCAATCATATGCGCATACAAAGTGTAACGCACCCCCCAAAATATGCAAAACAACACATGCGCATTTCTTTTACACATACTTATACATAATCACTATGAAAAAAAATCCATACCATTTTAAAAAAATGTGCACATACGTTTTTTGAGTACACGTTTTCTGTTCACCCACAACGTATCACCTGTACATGTTATTTTTTGTTATTTTTTTTTACCTGTACATGCAATAATATCCCATATACATATTACATACAATTTCATATGTATAACATATACCATACATACAAATGCGTACATATTATACCACATACCAAAATAAACCCCACATATTCCACACACCACACACAAACACACACAACACACACAAAAACACACACACACACACACCAACACACACCAACACAACACAAAAAAACCCATAAAAATATATATATAATATTATATAATAATAAATACATAAATATACATACACCATTTACAATATATACATTTATATACAAAACACATATATACACACACCACACATATAATACATATACACAACCGCATATAATATATATATATATAAAATATATATATATATAAAATATATATTATTATTTTTAATATTTATATTAAAATAAAATTTAAAAACATAACATATACACATACGCACAGTTAATATATCTACGTTTTTGTTCTCTTGCATCCACACACACACCACAACACACACAAACCACACCACACACACACACACACACAACACCACACACACCCCATAAACCCGCGATTCTGGGGCATACTCACTCTACCCTTTGCAAACGTTTTAACGGCGTCTGCATAAGCACCATACTACTCCATTGCAAAGACCCCCCTCATTATAATGTGCATAAATTGTAGGGTTGCAGCAGAGGGGGGGGGGAAGGACGGGTTTTGGGAGAGGAGGATTTTTGCGATGTTTAAAAGGTTAAGGATGGGTTTGGGGTTCGAGGAAGTTCGAAAAGGGGATTTTGTATCTGGCAGTTTTTCGAGAGTTGCGCATTCCCTAGCGGTGCTAAACCCACCCGGGGTGCGCCCTCGGCTTCGCGGGGCGGTCTGGCACTCGGTTGAGGTGCCATCCTTGAATTCGCTTTGTTAATGCATAGTTTATCTTCGTCGAGTGGCTGAGTATATCTGTCGGTCTGTGGTAACCTGTTTAAACCTACCTTTTTGGATGTACTGTACTTCATACTGGGGTTTGGCGGTTCTTTGGCAAATCTCTTCAAAAAAAACTGAAAATACGTGTTTTGGCACAATTTTCGGGTCCTTGGGTAGGGACAGGGATGTTGTCTTTTTCAAAGTTTTCGAATTTGGTATTTTTTTTCTAGGGGGGTGATTTTTTTTAACGCTGTTTCTATTTTTCGGGGCGCACTCGATGTGCCCGGGGGCTTAGACTTATTTAGCACGGTAATGGAACCTAGTATTTCAAATTGGCGCTTTGTGCCATCCTTTTTAGTTTAAAAAGGCCCTATATGCATGGTCCACTTTTTGAATTTATAGACTTGGAGACGTTTGGATGTTTATTTTTTTTTGGTTAGAATAGAGATCTATTTTTAAACAATCTTTTTTTTATATAAGTTATAATATATATATACAACAAAAATATACACATAAATTTTTTTATATATATATATATATATTATTATATTTTTTAAATATATATATAAAAAAAAGAGGAGAGAGAGAGAGGGGAGAGAGAGAGAGAAGAGAGGAGGGGAGAGAGAGAGAGAAAGGAGAGAGAAAGAGTTTGGATAAAAGATAGGTGATAGGATGATAGTAGATAAAAGGGGAAAGAAGAAAGAGGGGGAAGAGAGAAAGGAGGGGAAAAAAAAAATAAAAATGTTTTTGTGCGAACGTGGGGCGTTGTTTTTCCTTGCGTGTAAAATCCCCAAAACTCGCTCATGCAGGGGAATTTGGGAACCCATGACATGGGGGACCCTTATGCACTCGTAACAAACTCGGGAACGGACACATCACTTCCTTTGACCCAGATTCTTGTGAAGTATTTCTTTTAAAAAAAAAAACCGCCCCCTTTGGGCCCCTCTCACTTTCCTTTCAGCGTTGAATGTGGAAAAAGCAAAATTTTAAACCCTTTCTCGTAAGGGTTTTTGCCTGTGTGAAATTTTACGTCCGGGCGTTTCAGCTCATTTCGAAGATTTGCGCGCACTCCGGATTCATAAAAGGGCGATACATTTTACGCAAGGAAAATAACAAGACCCCCAGGGTTTGTTGTTCCTTTTTGATGCATTTCCCCCGAATATCTTTAAGATTCAGTTCGAAATTTTTACCCCAGAGCGTTAAAACTTCAGCGTCAAAAATTAATCAATGGGGCCCCAAAGAGTTTCTCGTAACTTACCCAAACTCTGAAGGATAATTTTTATCCCTCCTTCCACAAGAACAAACGGCAAATTTTCCCTTTTTCTTTATCTTTTTTTATGAAAAATTTTCCGCAACACTTCCCCATAAACATTTTACGATTTAAGTCTCCAACCAATAAAAAATTATAAACCATCGGGCGATGTATTGAACGAGACCCGAGAAAAAATGTTTCGAAGACACAGATTTACACTGCGCCGTCCTCGAATCTGTGCCTCCCTTTCTAAAATGAATGTCATAATTTTTTTTATCCATGGCGATCGAATCTTTTCGAGTTGGCTTTTTGTGGCACTTGTTTTACCTCGGTGTTCTATTTGCTCTATACAAATTTAAATTTCTGTCTTTCTTTTCCCTTTTTTTTCTCTCTGTTATCTCTGTCCTTTTTCTTCGGCTGGGTTTGCTCGCCCCCCCCCCCCGCCCCCCTTTTCTTTTCCCTCCCTCTCTCCTCTCCCTCTTTCTTCTCCCCTTTCCCTTTGTTTAGCCTTTCTCTCTGCCTTTGCCTGTCTTTTTGATAAGTCCAAGGGCCCTTTCCACAGGGAAAAATCAACCAAACCCCACTCCTCCGCTATTCGATAAACCCTTTGGAAACCCAACCTTACCCTCAAACATATAGAACACACAAACAACCGTCAGCAAGAGCCCAGTCAAAGTGGCCAGCCCTTAACCCCCTACGTCATTCCCCAGCCAAAACTCCAGAGAGTCTCAAAGTCTCCAGCCCCCCGCCTGTGTTGACAAGTGAGCCTCACTCACCGACGCGGGCCTTTACACCGGGTGCATGCATAGGACACTTCTCCAGCCACGCCACGTTCTGACACGCTTTCCCTGCTTATAGCTTCGTGCAGATCGTGGTTTCTTAAACCCCCTTTTATTAAGGACTACCCGTATGATTTAAAGGGAGGAAATCCTCCCGACAGTCTGTTTACTCTCTCTGTGCCTGTCACTCAGTCAGTCGTCGGTCAGTCGGCGGTCGGTCGGTCGGTCGGTCGGGGCGGTCTCCGTCGTCGTTCAGTCACATCAGTCGTCAGTCCGTCAGTCAGTCATCATCAGTCAGTCAGTCAGTCATAGTCGGTCAGTCTATCTCATTTTCTCTCTCTTTTGTATCTCTTTTGCGGGCCCGGGGTGTATTATATTTTGTATGTACCGTCACGTACATACGTCGTAGTACTTACACGCGTATTTTGTAAATGTATAGAACGACTATCAAAAAGAAAAAATGGATGATATGCAGATGGGTAAAAAAGGCGGGGAAAAAATACTTTTTTCATTAATGTTATTTTGGGTGATTCCTATTTCCCCGTTACTTTTTGTTTTCGAGTCTTTTTTCTGTCACAAAGGTAAAAAAAAAAAAAAAAACAGGGAAAGGGGGAAATATAACACTATATTTTATGTTTAAAAGTCTCCTTGCTTTTGAACGCTCTCAAATGTGAGAATGTTTTTCGGTTTTTTATCCACCGTTTTTTAGCTGTCTGTGAATAAGCTACATGAGTTATAAGCTAAATTTCCCACAGCGGAGTCGGGGGCTGTCACAGTTCTAGGATAAAAAAGAAAGGGAAAACGATTGTATTATTTAAATCATCGAAAGAAGGTTACTGCCTTTTTTTTAATTTAAATGTGTTTAGTCTTTACCTTTTTGATTTTGAAAAAGTATCTAAATCAGTAAGTGGAACTTTTCTTACCCTCAACAAATGTATTATTTTCCGTTTGTTTGTTTTTACTCCTTGCAGTAAAAATTCCCTCATCATTAACAATTTCGAATTATACAGAACAAAGCAACGTTCTAGACCCAAACCATCTCTGAATTGAAAACAGATATTATAATAATTCAAACAAACACACAAGAAATTTTTTTTCCTCGCTAGCACAAGGGCCGACATGCACAATGAAGACCAAGGAACAGATACCT
>NC_051395.1:9428888-9432545 GCF_015228065.2 Penaeus monodon
GTACATGCCACCTCATACATCGATGTGGTCACAGGAAAATTATCAAAAATTTATTCAAGAAACGTTAAAGTGCTACAACTTTCGGAAACTAATGCAAAAGAAATTCCTGTAACTGGATTTTGATAGCAAATGTAAGGTTTTCTGTCGAGGAGAAGCCCGAAATCATACACCCAAGCGGCGAATGGCGGCTTAAGGCCGAAAGAATGAAGGAGAGGGGCCCGTTCACTCCCCTGTGAGGAGACTTATTGTCCCATGCCCTAAGGACACATCCCTTAGAAATAGGGTCGGGTTATGGTGTTCTTGACTTCTTTCGAATGAACAAAAACAGAGTATCAATGGTAAAAGTAAAAATATAAATGAATAAAACATGCGGAATCTCGTCCTGAAAGAACGGATCAACATTACAAAGGGACTTAGGTTCTAAGAGTGGGACCTCTCTGGCTGGTGCTGGCCAATGTTAAAAAAAAAAAAAAAAAATGTAAAGATCACGTCCAACATTTCCTAACTGACATGTAAAAAACGGCTCACATACAACTTTTCTTGCTGATCCTCCGACGCCACAGTAAAGGATAATCAAGGGGTACACACAAACACAAACTCCAGAGACAACTCCCGTATGGGTTTATTTCCACCGGTATTTATACAACAGGGCAACATCGTGGCATCAGTTATTTCAACAAAACATATATACAATTACCGAACAGTAGATTCTTTAACAAAATTATTTATCAACAATAAATTACAGTAAAAGGATTAGAGAAAGTTAGTATAAAATGCATCAAAACAGATTAACAGAACGTTAAAAACACCGTAAGGAGAACTCGGTAAAACTCAGCATAACTATACACTGAAATTAAAACAAGACCCTGAACAAGGCGAAATCTGTTCACAATACATACAATAAATACCCCGAGTGTCCTCTGTGAGCCTCCGTTAATTAATATAATTTATAATTAAGAAGGTGACGTGGCAAAATACTCAAAGTTGTATAACCGATATAAGATTAATAATAAAAAATTAATGAAACGTAAGATGTAAGTAGTTTTAAAACATAAAACCTTAAATAACATAAAACGAATATTGTAAAATAATGGGAGGGGTTCGGTATAAAAAAAAAAAAAAAAAAAAAAAAGTTCAAGCCATTAAGTAAAAGAAATAAATGTAAAAAAAAATAAAAAAAGAAAAAAAATATTTAGGTCCCCATCAACCATTAAAAGAAGCCTTTAAATTGAAGAAGTGGCGATAAAAACTCGCAGAATTCTTTTTTCTTTTATAGGGTTGTAGACGATATCAATCTATACTTCCTTAAAGTACGGTCACTTGGCTCATTCGCCACTCAAAGATTCGGAGCATTCGAAGCTCAAAGAGGAAAACTCGGGAAACAACAATGATATTTCCTTATTTGTACACGTTTCAACAAAAAAAAAAACATTGTTTGGCAGCAACAAAGTGTAACCGTGCTGCTTGTGTGGGCGGGAATCATCTCCAGCGTGTTTGAGCGCCGCCCGCTGGATTATCCAAGTTCGGTTCGGGATTCGGGACCAAGTATCAAGGGTGTCGAGGGGACTGGTAGGGTATTAGGGTGGAGGATAGGGAGTAGGTATGAGGACGGAAGCTTAAGAAAAGGGACGAAAAGCAGAGAAATAAAAGCAAGCCAAGAGATGGAAATGAAAGAGATGAGCAAGAGATTACCGGAGAAATAGAAAAAAAGTAGAAAACGAGAAGGAGATTAGCATGCGAGAAGAAAAAAGCTACAAAAAAACGTACCACAAAATAAAGAAAAAAGGGGGGGAAAATAAAACAAAAAAACAAATTGGAAAATGAGAAGGAAACGAGTGAAAGGAAAAGAAAACGAAGGAACGGAAAAGGTAAAAAGGGGAGGGCTCGGGATGGTTGTAAAAAGGGAAATAAACGTAAGTTGGGAAAGGGGAAAAAGGAAAAATGGGAAGGAAAAAAGGGGAAAGGGAAGCGAGAGAAAGTTTAAAGAGAAAAAAAATGGTGATAGAAAAAATAGAGTACAGGTTTCAAAAGGAGCTAATAGGGGGTTTAAAAATACTTAAAAACACAATAGATAAAATGAACTTTTGGTTTTTGGGGAAGGGAAAGGTCATGCTAGCAAATTTGCTCTCTTTCTGTGACAATTTTCTGAAATCACAAAAAAGAGGGGTTGGGTGGAGTTGGGGTTTATTCTTAGACTTTAAAAAAAAAACATTTGTTAAAGTGTCTCAAAAAAACTTATGGAAATTAAACACCTGGGGGAGTAAAAGGGCAAATTCCTCGAATTAAGGGAAAAATTTTTTTTCATGAAAGCAAAGAGAACCAAAGTAGAGGAAAAGCCCTATATATGCGACGAGTAACTGCGGAGTACCTCAAGGTGGGTCTTGGCGCCGTAATTTTTTACTATTTTCATAATAATTTAGGGTCAAACTTTGTCCGGGTATTATCTGCAAAGACGAAAAATTTGCAAAAAAAGGAAAATAGACAGTTCATGCCAATCCCTCCAAAGTAACCTCGAGAACCTTTTAAATTTCGGAGTTGTACATGGAAAATGAATTTAAAAACACCAATAAATGCCATGCAGTCAGGTTTCGGAGAAAGTAAAAATTGCCCTATACCAATAAAAAAGTTAGGAACTTAATATTAAAACCAAGCAAAAAAGAAAAAGACCTTGAATGATCATACACAGGAAACCTAAGCCCAAAAGACATATAATGACATGGTCTAAATCTAATGCTAATACTCAAACCTAGCTTTAGTAGGTGCAGGTATTGATCCCACTTAAAAAAGGTATAGTAAAATAGAAAGAGTTCAAAAAGCAGCCCCAAGTAGGAACTACTCTAAGAGATAGAGTAGAAGAAAGACTAAAAAAATGGGTTTTCACTTTGGAGGAAAGGAAAAAAAAAAGGTGAATGATACTGATGTTCAATTATATTACGGGAAGGGTGAAATTAAAAAAGATATATAATTTTGAACGCAAAAAAAGAAGTTCGTTTTTCCAAACAGAACTATTAAAAAATAAACAATCTTCCAAATAACGTGTGTCCCAGAAAATTGCATCATTTAAAAAAATTAAATTTATAATTTAAAAATAGCAGTCGGACCATCGAGCTTTCCTTCTCCCTTATTGAAACAATTGTTGGGGAAGTCTTGCTCACCTTTTTTTGCGAGTTCATCTTGAAATCAGCAGCTAAATTGGGGGGTAAACTGATACTGTAGCCCTTGCTTTCCCGAAATTTTTGGCTTTTTTTTGAAAATTTGCCAAGCACTCGCTACACACAAAACAAAAGAAGTGTGTATTATATGTACAAAAACACACACTACCCCCCCCCCTAAACACAAAAACTCACTCCTCTCTCACACACACACACACGCACACACACCCCCCCACCACACCCCACCGACCCACACCACGAACCCACACACACACACCCCCCCCACACACCAACAAAAAAACAAGAAGAGCAGCAGAGAGAAAAACAAAAAAAAAACAACACAACACACACACACACACACAACCACACACACCTAAAGAAAAAACAAATTTTTATTTTAATATTATTTTATATATCTATTTTTGATATTTTTCTATTTTAAATTATTGAATTATATTGATTTCCACATAAAAAAAAAAAAAAAAAAAAAAAAAAAAACCCCCCT
>NC_051395.1:9442645-9444775 GCF_015228065.2 Penaeus monodon
GTGTGTTTTGGTGGTGTTATTTTATATTATATTTATATATATAAAATATTTATATATTATAAAAAAATTTATTTAATTATATTTAATTTTTTATATATTATATATGAAATGATGTATGTTATTAATATTTTAATACCCTTTTTAATATATTAAAATATATTTATTAAATTATATTTTATAATCTACCCCATACCTTTAAAATTATATTTTAAAATTACTATATATATATATTTTTTTATATGCCCAAAATTTTAATATATATATTATATATACTCTCTTTTTTTTAACTCTCTCTTTTATCTATTTCTTTCTTCCTCTATATATTTTACCCCCTGTCTTCTAATATTTTTTTATAATTTATTATATCTATATAAAATTTTAATTTTTCTATTCTTCTATCTCTCTCTCTCTTCAATTAAAACATAATCTATATTTTCCCTCTCTTCTATATCTTTCTTTTATTTTAAAAATATTTTATTTTTTATTTATTATTATATAAAATTATGATTATATTATAATTACACACCCACCCCCCACCCACACAACACCCCCACACCCACACTTTACCCTATATTTTATAAAATTTGAAATAATCAATATCTATATCAAATTTTTAATTACACAAATATATATATTTAAATTTTTAATTATATTATATAAAATATATATATATATATTTATATATAGGGTTTTTAACCCCATAAAAGTACCTAGGCATAGCCCTTCAAAAAAGGGGGACACGAACAGAGTGATCTTAAATTTTTTCAAATCGAGTTCTCATTTACATTCTTACTTGCTTAATATCTTTTTTCTTTTTTTTTCTTTGAAAAATCCGACCAAACTGCAAAGACGTTTTCAGGTTTCCCTTTTTAAATTCCTCCCTTTTTTTTCTAAAGAAGGGAAAAATAAGTTGGGAGACCCAACCCTTTTTTTCCATTTCCTTACTGAAAACCCCCCCTAAAAGTCTACTTTAATTTAAAAACTAACAAAAACATTGTTATAACCAAAAGGGTGAAAGGGAAAGGGGATGGTCGTACTCAATATAAATCTTTTTTCTTTTTTAAAGGTAGGGTTCCCTGTCCCGAGCCGCCCTGGTCACAGCATGATACTTATTGTATTTTTTTTATGTTGTGATGCTCTTGGAGTGAAATACGTGGGAGGGTCCCATTTTCCCTTTTCCCCCGGGGAGGGCCGGTGGGACCCTTTTTGGTAATCATTCTCTCTATTTACCGGCTTGGGGGCCGCCCCTTGACTTGGGCTGGGTTGGCCACCCAGTGGCTAGGTAGGAAAATTTAAAGGGGAATTTTTTGGCCCCGGGGAAAAAAGCGCGGTCGGGTTTACTCGAACCCTCAAATTCCCGATTGCCGTCGTGGGCAGTCTTGATCCGACGCTCTAACCATTTTTTCCCCCCCGCGGCCTTGACATCATTTTGGGTTCCATGATTTTTTTTTTTAGCAATTTAGAGCGGGGGTTTTGCCCTTGCCTTCCCCCGGGGTTTCTATCGGTCACAAAACTCTATTTTCCCGGGACTGACTTGAGGGTGGCCTTTCCCCCCCTTTGGGTAGGCGGGAATCGAGGTGAAGTTCCTTTCCCAAGGGAAAAAAACGCGCCGGGCCCATGCCCCGAACCCCCCCCCCAAATCAGATTGCCGTCGTGCCGTCTTGATCCCCGCTCGCGTGCTTTTGTGGGGTTTTGTGTGTGTGTGGTGTGTGTTGTGGGGGTGTGTGTGTGTTGTGTGTGTGTGTGTGGGGTGTGGGTGGTGTGTGTTATTATATTACGTGTATTTCTTTAAAAATTTTTTATATATATATATATAAAATATAAAATATATATTATTTACCCAATATATATTATATATATATTAAATTTAATTATATTATTATAATATATTAATATACAACATATAAAATATATTATTTTTAATATATATATATATATCTTTCTAATTTTAAATTTTTTTTTTTTATATATATATTACATTATATATATGTATATTATATTTATTTTATTACCTATTATATGTATAATATGTAAAAATTTATATATATATATAAATTTTATTAATATATTCTTTTAAAATTTTAATTTTGTGTTTGGTGTGTTGTGTGTGGGGTGTTGGGGGTGTGTGGT
>NC_051395.1:9449875-9451174 GCF_015228065.2 Penaeus monodon
TTTGGGTTTTTCCGTTTTTTTCTTATAATAGTGAAAATATGCAAGCCCCCACAAACAAACCTACCCCCCCTTCTACTGTGCAAATCAATCAAGATGGAAAAAACTAGGGGAGGAAAAATTTGGGGGCGGTTTTCCCCGAAGGCTTGGCCCCAAATTTTTGTATGAAAAAAAAAAGTATGATTTGTCTCTTCCTCCCCAAAATTTATGTTGGTAATAAACCACATTTATGGGGAAAATAAACCCTATTTTGATATCATTGAAATAAGAGATGGGGAAATTATGAAAATAAATACGCTTATTTTTAAAACGGAAATTTTACACATTAAATATTCAAAATAGATGTGGCTCCATACCTTTTGCCATTGCATCACTTTAAGGCGGCGCTAATATTTGTATCTTTAAAATGAATCATAAACCATGAAAAGGTAGGAAACGGCTTAATTAACGTTTGATAATTTATCATAAGAGACCTCAAAACTTATTTAATTATTTCCAAAGCGGAATAATCTTCAACAGAGGAAAATTTGCATAAGAACAAATTATAGACAGAGCTTACGCGTTAGGACAAAATTACAGAATTCATGCGGACGTGAATAGAAAATATCGGTAAAATCAAGGACATATGACTTTGGAGGCTCAGTCTGATTTACTGTTAACCATTAATTGATCCATTTAAGGTAGAAACACTGATGGACAGACGAAAATATGTTAGAAAAATCAGCTTACAGAATGACCACCCCGAGCAGAGAGAACAAGCAAAATTCCCAACCACAGGGACTGGATGATTAGAGATTGTAAAGTGTATTAGAGTAATTGACTAAACTGGAAATTGTCGAGACTTTAATCCTATAAAATGTTTATGGAAAGACATGAAAGCCATGATAAGCCATGGTAAGCATTAACCAGGTTGAGCTAATTGAATGATTGATAAAAGTATGGCATAAAAACAAGAAATCAAGGAAAAACCCGCCATACGAGGCATGCCAAGACATGTTGCTGCAGTGATTAAGGCTAAGAGTGGCTAATCTGGTTACTAATAAAATATATTTTTATATTTAAAATATTTAATTTTATATAAAATTTATATAATTTTATAATATTAAAATATATATATATATATTGATAAAATATTTTATATACATATATAACAAACAAACACACAAAAAAACACCCAATTGTGTGTTTTTTTATATTAAAATATATTTAAATATTATTATTATATATATATATTATTATTTATATATATATATATAAAATATATATTATATTTATATATATATTTTTGTTTTTTTTTTTTTT
>NC_051395.1:9451274-9453774 GCF_015228065.2 Penaeus monodon
TATATTATATTATATATATAATATATATATATATATATATATATATATATATATATATATATATAAAATATATATATATAATATAAAAATAATATATATATATATATATAACCCCCAAATTGTGTGTGTGTGTTTTGTTTTTTTATATATGTAATTTTATATATCTATAAATATATATATTATATATATATATATATATTATATATATATATTATATATAAATATATTATATATATTAGAACCGATTAGCCACTTACCTTTAATCACTGCAGAAACATGTTTTGGGGCATCCTCGTATGGCTTTTTTTTTTTTCCTTTGATTTTTTTTTTTTATCCCATACTTTTATCAATCATTAAATTAGCCAACCTGGTTAGCTTACCATGGTTATAGGGCTTCATTCTTTCCATAAACATTTTATAGGTTTAAATTTGGAAAAATTTCCAGTTTAGTAAATTACCAAATACATTTACAATCTCAACATCCAGCCCTGGGGTTGGAATTTTTTGCTTTTTCCTCAGCTCGGGGGGGGTCATTCGAAAGTGATTTTTTCTAACATATTTTCTCGCCTCAGTGTTTCTCCCAAAATAGATCAAATTAATGGTTAACAAAAATCAACTGAGCTCAAAGTCAATGTCTTGATTAAGAAATTTGTGTATGACTCTTCACGAAAAAATAGCCGTTTTTTATATTTTACCGATATTTTCTATTCACGTCCGCATGAATTCTGTAATTTTGTCCTAACGCGTAAGCTCTTGTCTAAAATTTGTTCTTATGAAAATTTTCCTCTGTTGAAGATTATTCCACTTTGAAAATAATTAAATAAGTTTTGAGGTCTCTTATGATAAATTATCAAACGTTAATTAAGCCGTTTCCTACCTTTTCATGGTTATGATTTATTTTAAAGATACAAATATTAGCGCCCGCCTTTACAAGTGATGCAATGGCAATAAGTGTATGGATGCCACATCTCATTTAGATATATTTAATGTGTAATATTACCGTTATAATATAAGCAGTATTTATTGCCATAATTACCTTATCGTCTTATTACAATGTATTATCAAAATAGGGTTTATTACCCTATAAATGTGTGTTCTATTACCAACATTAACTTTGAGATGAGGCAATGAGACAAATCATACTTTTTTTTGTCATACAAATTTCGGGGTCCAAGACCTTTCGTGAATACCGCCCAAGTTCCTTTCCTCCACATAGTGCTTCACATCTTGATTCGATTTGCACAGTAGAAGGGGCTAGGGTTAGTTCGTGGTGGCTCTGCATGTATTTGCACGTATTATAAGAAATAAAACGAGAAACCAGAAGTGTGGAAACACTGTTAAGGGTCACATCTCAGTTGTAACCTCTTCTAAGAAACGAGGAGACACACACACACACACACACACACACACACACACACACACACACACACACACAAATATAAATATATATATATAATTATATATAATATAATGTAATTATAATACAATATATATATAGTATATATATAAATATATATTATATATATATTATATATATATATATATAAAATTTTATATAGTAATATACATACATTATATATATATATATATATATAATATATATATATAATATATATATTTTAAATATCATCATCAATAACGGTATGCTCAGTTTGAGCACCCGGGTGGACCTCTCCCCCCTCCTTCGCCACTAAACTGGGATCTTACGCTTTTTTCCACTTGTACCATCGACAGCCCGCAAATATCTTTGATATTGTCCCCAGTCTTGTCTTCGGTTTGCCTCTTCCTCTGTTTCCTATCACCATCCCTGTCAGCAAGTCTTTCTCAATACTTTTACTTCTCATCACATGACCAATAAACTTTAATTTCCTCCTGTTCAAGAGTCCAACAGCCGGTCTTTACAATTTATTTTTCTCAGCACTTCATCATTCGTCTTCTTCTCTGTCCAGCTAATACGCAGTACTCGTCTGTAACACTACATTTCAAAAAATATTGATCTTTTTTTTGTCTATCTACTTCAGCACCCAACACTCAGAACCCTATGATGCAATGGGAAAACCCAAAGAGTTCTATAACCCCAGCTTTGTCCGTAAGGTAATGCTTCGGTCTTTCCAGATGTTATTGAGAGCAAATTGTGGGGTTTTGGGCAATGGGCAATTTTTCTTTTTATCTCCGGTGAATCATCAAAATGTATTAGTTAAAACAGCTCCAAAATAAGTGAACTCTTTCACATTTTCCACAATCATTCCACTGATTGTAACATGTTTTATCATTGTTCATTGCCGGTTTTCTTTGAATCTTCATGATCTTAGTTTTTTGGCATTAAGAAAAAGCCAGCCTTTTCGCTTGCTTCTCTAACTTTTTCTAGTAGTTGTTGTATTTCAGTGATACTGCTGGCAATCAAAACTAATCATCGGGTACCTCAGATTTGATATTTTATATCCTCCAAATATATTTTATATATATTATTATATATATATATAATATATATAATATTTTT
>NC_051395.1:9459102-9464102 GCF_015228065.2 Penaeus monodon
TTTTTCTTCTTCTTCTTTTTTTTTTTTTTTTTTTTTTTTAGGGTAGGTTCAGTTTGAGCCACCTGGTCAAAAAAGATATTAATGTAGTTTCATGTTGTGATGCCTTGGAGTGAGTACGTGGTGGGGCCCCCCAGTTCCTTCCACGGAGAGTGCCGGGTTACCTTTTAGGTAATCATTCCCCGGGGTTTGGGGGCCAGACTGCTTGGAGTAATGGAGTAATGCAAGGCACTTTGATTTTTGCCTATTTAGGCCCCCAGTGGCTAAATAGGCCCCACCACACACACACACACACATGTATATAATATATATATATTAATATATATATATATATATATATACAGTTATATGTAAAATTATATATATATATATAATATATTATATATAAATAATATATATATATATATATACATAAATATGGTATATATATATATAATATATAATATATAATTATATATATTTTATATATATATATATATATAATATATGATACACACACACACAACACACACACACCACAAAAATATATTGTAAATACAACAAAACCACACACACCCCAACCACACACCTATATAATATATATTAATTTTTAAATATATATATATATATTATATATATAATAATATATATATATAAGATAGATATAAAAATTAGATATAGATATAGTAAGATATAGATATAGAATAAATTATAGAAATATATTAAATATAAATATATATAAAAAGTATTATATAATTCACATATAACATGTGTATATAATAATAAAATATATAATAATATAAATAAATAAAAATAATATATAATATTTTTTATATATATAAAATAATATAATATATTTATATTATAAAATTTTATTTTAAATATTACATATTACGGGATATATAAAATAATAATTATATAAATAGATTATTATATATATATATAATATATATAGATATAATATATAATTAATACATATAAATAAAATTATAATATATATAATATATAAAAATTTTCCCATATAATATATATATATTAAACCACACACACACCCCCCACACCACAACACACTATAAATATAAAATTATATTTAATTAATTATAAATATAAATAATAATAAATAATATATATATATATATATAATTAATAATAATATATAAAATATATAATATATTATATAATAAATTTTATATAACCATAATATTATAATAATAATATAATATAATATATATATATATTATAATATATGTGGTGTTTTGGTGTGTTGGGGGTGTGTGTGTGTGTGTGTGTTGGTGGGGGGTTTTGGTGTGTGTGTGTGTGTGTGGGGTTTTTGTGTATGTATAATAACAATATATATATATATTATTTTAATATATAATAAATATATATATATATATATATATATATATATGTCTTTTAAAAAAATATATAATATATATAATATATATATATAATATATATATATAATATAAAATTTATAATATATAAAATATAATAATTATTATGATTTTTTTATACTAAAAATTATAATATATAATTATATTATTAATATTATATTATAAAAATATATAATATAATATATTAATATATTTTGTTTTGTGTGTCTATATAAATATATAATATTATATATATATATATATATAATATATTATATATATATTATATATTATATAATTATAAAAGGTAGATAGATAGATAGAAGTAGATAGATAGATAGATAGATGTAGATAGATAGATAGATAGATAGATATAGATATATATATATTATATATATATATATAATATTATAATAATAATATATATAATGTGTGTATATAAAATTTATGTAATGATTGTGTTTTTGTGTTTTAATACATAATTTTATTAAAAATATATTAATTATATATTATTATTTTAAATATAATAATATATATATTATTATTATATATATTAACATACGTTATATATGTGATTTTAATATTTTATATAATATATAATAATAAATATTATATAATATATATATATAATATATTATATATATATTTAAAATTATATTATATATATATAATAATATAAAACGGAGTCTATCTATTATCTATTATTATATTATTATCTACTATATAATAATTATATAAAAATTATATTATATTAATATATATATCTATATGTATGTAGGTGGTTAATATAGATAGATAGATAGAAGATAAATTATACATATATATATAAAATAATAATATATATTATTATAATATATATAATATATATATTTTATATATATTGTTGTGGTGTGTGTGTGAGGTTGTGTGTGTGTGTTGTGGTGTGTGTGTGTGTGGTGTGTGTGTATGTGTAGAGTGGTAATATGTGTTTGTGTGTGTGTGTGTGTGTGATATTATATTTTTTATTTTTTTTTTAACGGTATTCATGTCTGACCCCGCCGTGGTCACAGCATGATATTATTGTATTTTTTATGTTGGATTCTTTGGAGTGAGTAGGGGGTGGGGTCCCCATTTCCTTCCCACAGAGAGTCCCGGTGGACCTTTTAGGTAATCATTCTTTTTATCCGGGGCTTGGGACCAGCACTTGACTTGGGCTGGTTTGGCCACCAGTGGTAGGTAGGGAATCGAGGTTTTCCCTTTCCCAAGGGAACAACGCGGCGGTCGGTGACTCGAACCCTCGAATTTAGATTTCCGTCGTGAATTCTTTATCGACGCTCAACCCTTCGGCCACCGCGGCCTTTAGTCATGGGTTCCCTGATTTTTTTAGCAATTTAGAGCGGTAGTTTCCTTTCCTCGCCCGGGGTTTTTTTCGAGTCACCTCTCTATTTACCCCGGCCCCTGTTTAGTGGCTTTGGCCCCCCCAGTGGCAGGCAGGCAATCGAGGTGAAGTTCCCTTTCCCCCAAAGGAAACAACGGCCCGGGCCGGGACTCGAACCCTCGAACCAGATTTCCGTCGTGACAGTCTTTAGCCCACGTCTAACCATTCGGCCACGCGGCCCCATATATAATAAATATATATTAATTATAATATAATTATTATTTATTAATAAATTAAAATTTTAAATAAAATATAAACGTGTGTTTTGGGGGGTGTGTGTGGTTTTGGGGGTGTGTGTTTTGTGTGTGTATGTGTGTGTGTGGGGTGTGTGGTGTGGTGTGTGTGGTGTGTGTGTGTGTGTGTGTGTGTGGTGTGTGTTATGCGTGTGTGTGTGTGTGTGTGTGTGTGTGGTGGTGTTTTGGTTTTTTTTATGCGGCGTGGTGTGTGGGGTGTTGGTGTGTGTGGGGGTGGTGTGTGTGTGATTGTCTGTATAAAAAAATCTTAGGAAGAAAGAAAGATGAATTGAAAAGGGAAGGGCAAGCAATATATGGTGTATATATGTAATAAATATTATATATATATAATATTAATATAATATATAAAATAATATATATATATATATAATATTTTATTTGTTAATATATAACATTATAATATATAATATATATATATTATATATATATAATATAATACATATATATAATAAAATATAAATATATAATATATATATATATATATATATATATATATATATATATAGACAAAAAACACATGCACAAGATATGGATATTTCATTACAACAAGTTTGATATAATTTCATTTTTCCCTGGATTTGTTTTCTGATTCCTGGTTTTACCGGATTAGCTATTTTACCCAGATATTATTTTATCTTCCCTCAGAAATCCGCTTTTTTCCTATCTTAATTTTTTCTTTTCGTTACAAACACTTATCATTCTTTTTAGCGTTTCCAACCACAGTTTATATTGCTATCTTTGTCCCATTACTACTATGACCACTATTTTTTTTAATATATTCCTATACTTCCGCATACTACCCCGCTTCTCGAGGACCCCAATCCTCCTGTTCATTTCTTTTTTGTTCGTGGTTTTTTATACATGAAAAAGAACTTAACCCTTCCAGAGTATGGCCTTAAATAGTGTTCGGAGAAGTTATAGCTTTACTCTTTCCACGAAAACCTGCGACGCTGAATTGTACCACTTTCTTTGGCTTCCCCGTATTCATTATGAATTATGGTGTATATATAACCATATTATTATATATATATATATATAATATATATATATATAATATATATATATATTAAAATTTTTTTGTTTTATATATATATATATTATAATATATTAATATATATTATATGTATATATAATACTATTTATTTTATATACATATATGCATAACATATATATAACATATATATGTGTTGCATAATATGTAATATTGAATAGTAATATATATACATATATATATATTATATTATATATATATATATAATATATGTTATATTACACACATATTTCATAATGAAAACTGGAAGCCCAAGTAAATGGTAGCAATTTAGCGCGCAGGATTTCGTGGAAAGAGTCAAGCTAAACTTCTCCGAACACTATTTTAAAGGGCCCGTACTCTGGAAAGGTTAGAGTTCATTTTATGTATAATAAACCCCGGAACTAAAAAAAAAAAATGAACAGGGGGGGATATGAGAGTCCCCGAGAAATGGGTAGTAATGGGAAAATATGAGGAATATATTGAAAAAAAAAAGTGGTCATAGTTAAAAGGGACAGAGTAGCAATAGAGATCTGGGTTTAGAAACGCTGAAAGAAGAGTAAAAGTGTTGTAACGAAAAAGTAAAAATAAAGATGGGAAAAGTATGGGATTCATGATGGAAGATAAAAATAATATCATAGGTAAAATAGCTAAACTCGGTAAAACCCGGGATCAGAAAAAAAACTCCAAGGGGGAAAAAGATAAATTTTAACTAACATTGTGTAAAGAAAAATAAATTTTGTGATGTGTTTGTCTATATATAATTATATAATATAATATATATAAATATATAAATAATAAAATAATTAAAAAATGTAAATATATATAATATATTTATATATATATATTATATATATTTATGTATATATATAATACATATATAATATATATATATATATATATATATAATATATTATAATAATATATTTATATAATAATATTATATA
>NC_051395.1:9471602-9474102 GCF_015228065.2 Penaeus monodon
TTAAGCCTTCAGCTGTGACGCCAGGCTGGCTGGTTCGTCTCTGTTTTAGTGGCAAGGCCTTCAGCCAGACTCTCCACTTGGGAGGTCCTCTCCTTTAGTTTTTCGTATACGGCAGTTTTAGCTATTTCACGCGCCTTCAGCATGCCCTTTTACATTTTGCATTTTAATTTTTTTTTTGTTCATTTATCAATTTTAGTATTTAATTCTGTTTAGACTGAACATCAGAGAGAGATTGTCACGCTGGAACAAACCCATATAAATGATTTGAATCCCCCCCCCATGCTACCACATCAGGGAATTAAAATTGACAGGGGTTAACCAGGTCCTTTGCGCCTGTATCCCTTGCCAGCATCAAGGGAGGGCGAGAGTTCTGTAAACTTGATGAGCTGGGACGGGACCCCTGGGTTAACGGAGATCACACTACAATGTCGTTTTTGGTGGCTTTTTGCGGTGGGATGTTCCAGTGAATGAGCTAACGCTCTTGATTAATCACTTTCTGATGTTGAGACGTCCAGTAATAAACATTTTTATGTCATGCATGCTTTTTAAGTAGTCGTTGGTGAGCCACTTATTTACCTTTTACTGTTTGTGTTTTATGTTCTGCTGTTTTCTCCTCATTTACAGGTTTTCAGGGTATTTAGTTTTATTTTTGTAGTTTTTAGAGCTTGGCCTCTTTCCAGTTTTTATCTTTTCTCTTTCAGAGTTAGATTTTTTTTTATTGCTAACTGCCAGCTCGCCTAGTTAGTTTTACCGTGGCTCATTTAGTGTAGGATGTTTTCACTTTTTCTGTATTAACCCTTTTACCCCCAGCTAGTTCATTTGGTGGTGCAGTGTCTTTGCTGTGTGCAGTAGCTGTTGTACATAAACTGTGATTTCTCCGTCGACGTGTGTCTATCGGTCTGTGTTGGTGTTTTTGTATTGCTGCTAGCAGTACTGTATTTGTTGTGTTGTGTGCGCTAAGTGCTGTTAGCATTTGTTTGCTGCGTTCCTGGCATGCCGAATAGCAGGGAGAGGCAGGAGCGTTACCAGAGACTCCAGCAGCGTCGGAATATCCGGATGAGTAGCCAGCCGACATCCCGGGAGGTCTCCCCGACACCACGTCGCCTACCGGGTGGTTCCAACCCGGATGTACGTGAAGCTGTACAGATGATGGTCACAGAGGTAACCATGTTTGACCAGATCATGGAGAAAATCAACTCTCTAGTCAGTGAAGTACGGGATTACAAGGAGCAGAATGATGCCCGGCTGCAGCGCCATGAAGAAGCCCTTAGACAACACGTGCAGGTTGATACTCGACCTCAGAGGCTAGATGCAGAGCAGCCAGCGGACCGTAACCTCAATCATTCACAAGAGGACCAACTAGAACAGGAGGGTCAGATTCAGCAGCTCCGTCGCCAGCTCGAGGAATGCAACAAGCAGTTGGAGGAGGCCCGCCAACAACTACAGGGATCGAGCACTGCACCTACATCCATGGAAAGTGCAAGCGACCAGGAAATTCAGCAGCTCCGTCATCAGCTTGAGGTACGGAACAGAGAGCTATAGAGGCCCGCCACCAACTACAGAGGTCAAGTGTTGTACCTACCTCCATGGAACGTGCCCGAGACCAAGAAATTCAGGAGCTTCGTCGCCAACTCCAACAGCGGGACCACGAGCTAGCAGAGGTCCGCCGCCTTGCTCCCACAGTACAGCATATTGTGGCTCGGTGTCAAGACCACCATCATCAGTCTCCTGCCGTCAATGGAAGCCGCTCTCCTCCTCGGCCTCTTCCTCGGAGCCGTCCCCACACCCCAGTACCAGAGCAGCAGCCATATCCAATACGACAACACACATATGACCCACATTCATCCTTGCCGCAGCAGTTCCAGCACAGTTCTTCACCTCAGTGTCACCAACCAGAACATCCCTCGTCTCAGGCGTCCAGCATGCCTTTCTCATATATTTTCACGAAGGAGACCATCCCTCACTTTAAGGGAGATACATCTGCCTCACAGCCCCTCAAAAAGAACCAGGCCATAGAGAGTTGGATTCGGACAATTGAGAACATTGTGAAGCCAGCCACATCAGAGATGTTCATTCAGGCAGCACGAGCTAACTGCAGAGGACCTGCCGAACTGATCATAAATTCCCCTCTTTTCGACTCCATCACAGAGTGGGACACATTTAAAGCAGCTCTCCGAAGTAAGTTTCGAGGTACCTACACCTCCTCCGATTTCTACAAGGTTCTCTATGACATCCGCATGACACCAAGCCAAGCACCAATGGACTTCTTTTTGCAGTTAGAGGGGCATGTAACCAGGGATACAGGGATCACCGGGAAGCAATTGGTGACCCATCAGAACTAGTGAAGAGGGTCTTCTTAAGTGGCATCCCTGCATGGCTCCAAGACTTCCTCTCTGTAAAAGAAGATGGTAGCCCAACCCAGATAGCCGAAACAGCACAGCGTATCTGGAATTCACGCAATGGCATCAGGCATAGTGATATGTCGCCAAAAGAAGAGAAT
>NC_051395.1:9478382-9484021 GCF_015228065.2 Penaeus monodon
CCCCCCCGGTGGCCATTGGAGCATCGGACTCAAGACTGTTACGACGGCAATCTGAGTTCGAGGGTTCGAGTCACCGACCGGCGCGTTGTTCCCTTGGGCAAGGAACTTCGCCTTGATTGCCTACCTATCCACTGGATGGGCAAAACAGCCCAAGTCAGTGCTGGTCCCAAGCCCGGATAAATAGAGAGAATGATTACCTAAAAGGTAACACCGGCACTCTCCGTGGAAAGGAACTGGGGACCCTACCACGTACTCACTCCAAGAGCATCACAACATGAAAACTACAATTAAGTATCATGCTGTGACCACGGCGGCTCAAACATGAACCTACCGTAACAAAAAAAAGAAAAAAGAAAAAAGAAAAAGAAAGAAAGAAAGAAAGAAAGAAAAAAATTGATGCACACATACATAAGCGCGGATGTGTGCATAAAACAGTTTATATAATAATTATCTGTCTGACCCAACTCATCGGAAAACTTTATATCTCTCTGTTTGCAACTCAGAGAATAAATCTGCACTCACACACTTTTCTACTTTTATGTATTTCATTTATTCTTTTATTTTTTATCAGCATTCGATGCAAAACGATGCTTTATTCATTCTTTTGTATTTTCTTCCTGTTCACCATCACAAAGCGCTCGTGATGGATGATTCCCAGCCACATCACACGCCTGCAGCCTACATCGTGACGACCTGCAACTGAAGACGGTTGCATTTATTGCAGATATTTTTAACTTTAATTACACTCTAACGATTTTCCTTGTGTTCTTGCGTTTTACAATCAAGGGATAATTTGTAATTTTCGAGAAAAAAAAGAAAGAAAGAAAAAATACTGACACTTAAGTGTCATATCAATCTAACGGAGGGAAATTTTGTACGCAAGCACACACACACACACAGACACACACACACACACACACACACACACACACACACACACACACACACACACACACACACACACACACACACACACACACACACATACGCAAACAAACAGTAATCATACCATCATCTCTGTAGTTGAACCACACGCATTTACATTAATGTTTGAGCTTCACCTTATCGTAAGCTACCAAGGACGGCGCTGCATGACACTGTCAGCTGAGGTACAGAAGTTATCCCGTCCTGGTGTTGAAGTGAAGGGTAAATATGGCAGGGGTTCAGGGGACATGTGACAGGGGCGACCGGCAGGGAAGGAAGGGGTGGGGGGAGAACTGTAGATACAAAGTGAAAGGGGAAGAGAGAGTAATATAGGAAGGGAAAAGGCAAGGACTTGGGTAGTGTAGCAACGAATAGGGTAAGGGAAAGTGATTATAATAGGGAGAAGGATAAAGGGAATGTGGTATAGTAGGGTAGAGGATGAAGAAAGGATAAGGGAGGGGTTCTAGTGTAGGTAAATTGATTAAGAAAAGTTGGGATAACACGGCAAGTGACAGAAGATAGGAAGTGTAGTATCGGGTAAGCGAGTCAGAATATTGTGGTTTAGCGTGGAAAGGGGTGAGACAGGCAAAAAGAAAAGAAAAAAAAGAAAAATAAAGATAATAGAATAAATAAATAAATGATAATAAAAGAAAAAACGATAAACAAATAAACGACCGCACTACCAGGAAAAGGCAAGGAATGGGGACATGAGAAGGGAAAAGAGAAAAGATGACTTTCAGTGAGAAAAGCCTCGTGAACTCATCGGTTCAACTCTCGACGCAAGCAAAAGAAGACTGCAGGAAGGCGTATAAAGGGGGGAGGGGGTAGAAGGAGGTTGAAAGGCAGGGGAAGTAGGGTTAAGGAGAGTAGGGAGAAGGAGAAAATCAGGGTGAGAGTGAGAGGGGCAGGGGGAGGGTGAAAGGCTGGGGAAGGATGAGGGCTGATTGGGCACGGGGAGAACGAAGAGCAAGGGAAAGATGAAAGGCTTAGAGAATATGAATAAAAAAGAACCAACCAAAACAGAACGAGGGTGAGAGACAGGGAAAGAGTGAAGGGTGAGGAGAGCAAGGGCGGCGTGGCAAGGGTGAGGTGAAGGTCGCTGAGGATTGGGAGCAGAGTGAGGGACGGCGATCATGCGCGGTTGATGAATGGCAGTATAATGGTCGGGCCGGATACCAGCATGCACGTCATAGTCGGTTAATTGCTCTGGCTGCTGCAACGACAACAATTCGGCCCGTGCAAGGCTCGCGTGCCTCCGCGTGCGCAGGCATGCACGCGTGCTTGCGTGCATTCTGATTGAGTGTGTGTGTGTGTGAATTGAGAGAGAAAAAGAGAGAGAGATGGAGAGAGAGAGAAAAAGAGTGAGAGAGAGAGAGAGAGAGAGAGAGAGAGAGAGAGAGAGAGGAGAGAGAGAGAGAGAGAAGAGAGAGAGAGAGAGAGAGAGAGAGAGAGGACAGAGAGAGAGAGAGAGAGAGGAGGATAGAGAGAGAAAGAGCGAGAAAAACAGATAATTCTATTCTATATTACGTATCTGTATCCCCCATTAGTATACACATCCACGTGTTCATATAGCAACATCTAAACTGTATATAACAAAAAGTACTCTCACACACTGTACGTATATATGAACGTTCACACTTTAATACCATAGAGTATATTTCACACGAAACACAACCCGTATTTATCTCAGCCATTCCGCACACTCCCTCTTCCGCGACATTAACTATTTCACACTCAGTTAAACTCGCCGACGCGGATAAACTTCACCAGATCATTAATATAATCTGCTCAACAGGCATGTAAACTTCCCTCTCAACTTCGCTCTTTTGCTTTTCTTTCTTGTTGTTCCTCTTGACTCTTCCCTTTCCTTTTCTTTATTTGTCTTAATTTTTTTTATTGTTTTTACTCTTTTCGGCTATCTGTATTTATTCAAGTATTCATATCATTATCGTTTTATCATGAAACGCATCACTCCTAAATGATTACAGTCACACTATCACCTTCACACCACAACCACTGTATTAGCCTTGCAACAGCCACATTGCAGTATTTCAGTACAACCACCATTTGCAACCAAAGTAGCAACATCACATCACAACCACTGCAACCGCCGTATCAGCAACATCACATACTGGAACTATCTCTTCAACAGCACCAGGTCAAAAATCCCCATCTTAGCAACATCATATTGCAAAATCAAGCTTAATAACATCACATTACAATCAGCGCACCAGCAACATCACACTACAATCACTACAGCAGCAACATAACATTGCAACCACCACCCAAGCAACATCATATTGCAACCACCACTCAAGCAACACCACACTGCAACCACCACTCATGCAACATCACATTGAAACCACCACCAAAGCAACATCACACTGCAACCACCACCCAAGCAACATAACACTGCAACCACCACCAAAGCAACATCACACTGCAACCACCACCAAAGCAACATCACACTGCAACCACCACCCATACAGCATCACACTGCAACCACCACCAAAGCAACATCACACTGCAACCTCCACCAAAGCAACATCACACTGCAACCACCACCAAAGCAACATCACACTGCAACCCACCACCAAAGCAACATCACACTGCAACCACCACCAAAGCAACATCACACTGCAACCACCACCCATGCAGCATCACACTACAACCACCACCGAAGCAACATCACACTGCAACCACCACCAAAGCAAAATCACACTGCAACCTCCACCAAGCAACATCACACTGCAACCAACACCCATGCAGCATCACACTGCAACCACCACCCATGCAGCATCACACTGCAACCACCACCAAAGCAACATCACACTGCAACCACCACCAAAGCAACATCACACTGCAACCACCACCCAAGCAACATCACACTGCAACCACCACCAAAGCAACATCACACTGCAACCACCACCCAAAGCAACATCACACTGCAACCACCACCAAAGCAACATCACACTGCAACCACCACCAAAGCAACATCACACTGCAACCACCACCGAAGCAACATCACACTGCAACCACCACCCAAGCAACATAACACTGCAACCACCACCAAAGCAACATCACACTGCAACCACCACCCATGCAGCATCACACTGCAACCACCACCCAAGCAACATCACACTACAACCACCACCGAAGCAGCATCACACTGCAACCACCACCAAAGCAACATCACACTGCAACCTCCACCAAAGCAACATCACACTGCAACCTCCACCAACGCAGCATCACACTGCAACCACCACATCCTGTTAAATCATCACCTCCCCTTCACCATAGCACCATAACATCATCAACGGCAAGCGTTCCCTGAAAACAAGGGAGGCTTAACTTCTTTGTCAACAAAAACGTTTTGTTATTTAATTAGTTTCGTAATTAGGTTCCTGCTATAATTATCATCCCTCCTCAGGACGGGGTTCGCGGTGGAGGAAATGGTGGTGACTTGGTGGTGATGGTAGCGATGGTAAAGGCTATGGTGGTGGTGGTGATAATGGTGATGAGGGTTGGTTGTCGTGGTGAGGTCTGGATGGTGCTTTGGTGATTGTGATTGTGATGATAGTGGCGATGGTGATTGATGGGGACGGTAGTGTTGGTGGCTGGGAATGGATGGGGATGATTGTGATGGTAATGACAGTGAAGATGACGATGACGATGACGATGACGACGACGACGACGATGACAATGATGATGATGATGACGACGACGACGACGATGACGATGACGATGACGATGACGATAACGATGACGATGACGATGACGATGACGATGACGATGATGACACCAACAACAACAACGATGGCGATTATGATCACGTGCAAGAGAGAGACAGAGAAAAAAAAAGTAAAGAGAGAGAGAGAGAGAGGGTGAGCGGATAAAATTAATGAAAAGAGTGACATAAATAGACAATGAAAAAGAAAGAGGGAAGGATAGGGAGAGAAAAGCTAAACATTGAATTTTATTAACTGTAATCGGGATGAGTATTTTTTTTTTTTTTTTACGGTTGAGATATACCGCGTTAAACGGTCTCATCCGAAGGAAAAATCTGAAGCTCCTTTTCCTTCTCTCCCCTGTCCCACTTTCTTTCTCTTTTTCTGTCTGTCTGTCTTACTCGCTCTCTCTCTCTCTCTCTCTCTCTCTTTCTTCTTCTTTTCTATTCTCTCTCTCTCTCTCCTCTCTCTCTCTCTCCTCTCTCTCCCTCTCTTTCTTTCTTTTTCTTTCTTTCTCTCTCTCTCTCTCTCTCACTCTCTCTCTCTCTCTCTCTCTCTCTTCTCGCTCTCTCATTCTCTCCTCTCTTTCTCTCTCTCTCTCGCTCTCTCTCTCTCTCTCTCTCTCATCTCTCCTCTCTCTCTCTCATTCTCCCTCTTTTTCTCTCTCTCTCTTCTCTCTCTCTCTTCCTCTCTCTCTCTCTCTCTCTCATTCTTTCTTTCCTCTCTCCTCCTCTCTCTCTCTCTCCTCTCCTCTCCCTTCTCTTTTCTCTCTCTCTCTCTCTCTCCTTCTTTTCCTCTCTCTATCTCTCTCTCTCTCTCTCTCTCTCTCCTCTCCTCTCTCTCTCTCTCTCTTCTCTCTCTCTCTTCTCTCTCCTCTCTCTTCTCTCTCTCTCTCTCTTTCTTTCTTCTTTCTTTCTTTCTTCTTCTCTCTCTCTCTTCCTCTCTCTCTCTCTCTCTCTCCTCTCTTCTCCTCTCTCTCTCTCTCTT
>NC_051395.1:9489121-9491621 GCF_015228065.2 Penaeus monodon
AAGAGGATCGCCTTCGTTGTTCACGTTAACACCGAGGTCCATCTCCCTAAGTGATCCCAGGCCTCCATCATAAAACAAGCCCCCCCTCCCCGGCAAAGGAAGGAAAACCACGATATGCCACAGAACCAGAAAAGTATCTTCCGGTAGAAGCGGTGTTCATACATCAACTAACAACTTCAACATCGCAACAGGGAGCCACGAACTCGCCAAGGTCGTTGCACACCAAATTACCGACGTGACCTGACCGTGATGTGTATGTATACCTCTATGTATCTCTAGTCTTATATGTCCTGATGAAGCAGAAAAGGTCTTCGTTTGCTTTCTTATACTTATCTTTGTTGTGCTAATTGCAATTTGTTCGACATGAATTTTACACAAATGTATATGTATACATTTATATATGTATGTATGTATGTATGTATTATATATATATATATATATATATATATATATATATATATTATATATATATATATATATATATATATATATATATATATATATATTTACATATATATATATTATATTTATATATATATATATAATATTTTGTGTGTTTGTTTGTGTGAGTGTGTGTGTGTGTGTGTGTATGTGTATATATATATAATGTGTATGTATTTGTGTGTGTATGTGTATGAAATTTATATATATGTAATACATATATACGAATATATATACATATGTAAATGTATGTATATACATATATATACATATGTATATATACATGCATATGAATATACATCATTATCAATAACGGTATGCTCATATACATACATACATATATATACACATATTACATATATATATATATATATATATATATATATATATATATATAAATATATATATGTATACATATTACATATATATATACACAATAATATTATATATATATATATATATATATATATATATATATATATATATATATATATATATATATAGGAATTTTAAAGGATTTTGGCTAATTTGATCAAAATGTTATGAGCCAAATTGGATGACAATTAGCCAGTTATTTACATGTATTAAACATGCAAAATATATGTGTGCTTACTACTAGGTGGCCACGGAAATAGAATCTCACTCCTAATCTAATGTTTCACAAAGTACACATAATATATCTTCATCTGTTGTTGCGTGTACATTACTACTGTATTATACAGAATGATATAAAAAATATATATATATATATTCAATAAACTTTCAGATTGTGTACTGCTACATATCTCCTGACATCAGACATTTGTATTTTTAATTTCATTTTCATTTCATTTCATTTCTTCCATGTTGTAGATGATATGGGAATATGCACCTTGTGACACTTAAACAGTGCATATTCTGTTTCACTTCATGATCCTCACCTCACAAATCATAATTATTATATCGAATAATTCTGTTCTTACTGTAGTAGTGAAATGTAGTTAGCTACATTGGTTATCAATTGTTATCAATCAGGCCTTATGAGTACAGTAAACATACAGTTTGATCACATTCAAAGACAGCTTATATTCTTCCAGCAAAAAAAAAGAAATAATAATAATAATAAAAAAGAAATAATAATAATAATAATAATAATAATAATAATAATAATAATAATAATAATAATAATAATAATAATAATACGAAGCATTTCTCCAACCTGTGACAACCCTTAAATAAATCAACATCTAATTAAGCTTCAATAGTACATATTAATATCAACAAACAACAGTTCTGACCAACCTTTCATCTTCTCAAATTTTAATCTCATGATGTTTAATATCAAAGGAAATTGATATATAAGATAAACAAACAAACAAAAATTACAGTATTAAGCAGTGTTGACTTAAAATTTTATAATCTTTACCTGATCATATAAAATATATAACATATAAAGCTAATGTAAAACAAACACATTGAAAAAAAATAGTTATTTTTTATGTTGAATAGCACTATGTATCAAATTCAATTTCATATATACGTAGATACAGACCGTTTTGTTTCTGAATACTATGATCGTCGTTGTTTTGATGGAACCTCTACTATTTTGGTTTGTTTATCGTCTTCGAGTCGTCTGCCAGTGCGTTATAATTGTGACCAACCAAATCGCGTCTTTTTCTTTCCTGCGAATTCTCTTTTGGCGGAATGCCCGGAGCTTCACTCGGAACTGTTCGCCGATCTCAGCCGAAGGAGTTTCGAGTGACTGGAGGTTGCCGAGATCAGCCGAGAGTTCCGAATGACCCGCTCTCCAGGGCTTCCCATGTAAACAATCCAACATTAGATCAATTTCTCTGCATTCCGACTAAATTTACAAAATTACATACAGTAAGAAGTTATTCACGAAATCGATTATTAGTAAGACTAATTTTAGATAACATATATATATATATATATATATATATAATATATATATATATATATATATATATATATATATTATATATATATATGCCTTTGATAATGCACGAACTGAACTACAAGGCAGCAGTTTTGTGTACATATTTATACATATATAAATATG
>NC_051395.1:9509121-9511621 GCF_015228065.2 Penaeus monodon
CGTCATCGTCATCGTCATCGTCATCGTCATCGTCATCGTCATCTTCACTGTCATTACCATCACAATCATCCCCATCCATTCCCAGCCACCAACACTACCGTCCCCATCAATCACCATCACCACCATCATCACAATCACAATCACCAAAGCACCACCCAGACCTCACCACGACAACCAAAACTCATCACCATTATCACCACCACCACCATAGCCTTTACCATCGCTACCATCACCACCAAGTCACCACCATTTCCTCCACCGCGAACCCCGTCCTGAGGAGGGATGATAATTATAGCAGGAACCTAATTACGAAACTAATTAAATAACAAAACGTTTTTGTTGACAAAGAAGTTAAGCCTCCCTTGTTTTCAGGGAACGCTTGCCGTTGATGATGTTATGGTGCTATGGTGAAGGGGAGGTGATGATTTAACAGGATGTGGAGGTTGCAGTGTGATGTTGCTTGGGTGGTGGTTGCAGTGTGATGTTGCTTGGGTGGTGGTTGCAGTGTGATGTTGCTTGGGTGGTGGTTGCAGTGTGATGTTGCTAGGGTGGAGGTTGCAGTGTGATGTTGCTTTGGTGGTGGTTGCAGTGTGATGTTGCTTGAGTGATGATTGCAATGTGATGTTGTGGTGGTTTCAATGTGATGTTGCTTGAGTGGCGGTTGCAATGTGGTGTTGCTTGAGTGGTGGTTGCAATATGATGTTGCTTGGGTGATGGTTGCAATGTTATGTTGCTGCTGTTAAGCTTGATTTTGCAATGTGATGTTGCTAAGATGGGGATTTTTTACCTGGTGCTGTTGAAGAGATAGTTCCAGTATGTGATGTTGCTGAAACAGCGGTTGCAGTGGTTGTGATGTGATGTTGCTACTTTGGTTGCAAATGGTGGTTGTACTGAAATATTGCAATGTGGCTGTTGCAAGGCTAATACAGTGGTTGTGGTGTGAAGGTGATAGTGTGACTGTAATGATTCAGGAGTGATGCGTTTCATGATAAAACGATAATGATATGAATACTTGAATAAATACAGATAGCCGAAAAAAGTAAAAACAATAAAAAAAAATAAGACAAATAAAGAAAAGGAAAGGGAAGAGTCAAGACGAACAACAAGAAAGAAAAGCAAAAGAGCGAAGTTGAGAGGGAAGTTTACATGCCTGTTGAGCAGATTATATTAATGATCTGGTGAAGTTTATCCGCGTCGGTGAGTTTAACTGAGTGTGAAATAGTTAATGTCGCGGAAGAGGGAGTGTGCGGAATGGCTGAGATAAATACGGGTTGTGTTTCGTGTGAAATATACTCTATGGTATTAAAGTGTGAACGTTCATATATACGTACAGTGTGTGAGAGTACTTTTTGTTATATACAGTTTAGATGTTGCTATATGAACACGTGGATGTGTATACTAATGGGGGATACAGATACGTAATATAGAATAGAATTATCTGTTTTTCTCGCTCTTTCTCTCTCTATCCTCCTCTCTCTCTCTCTCTCTCTCTCTCTCTCTCTCTCTCTCTCTCTCTCTCTCTCTTTTTCTCTCTCTCTCCATCTCTCTCTCTTTTTCTCTCTCAATTCACACGCACACACACTCAATCAGAATGCACGCAAGCACGCGTGCATGCCTGCGCACGTGGAGGCACGCGAGCCTTGCACGGGCCGAATTGTTGTCGTTGCAGCAGCCAGAGCAATTAACCGACTATGACGTGCATGCTGGTATCCGGCCCGACCATTATACTGCCATTCATCAACCGCGCATGATCGCCGTCCCTCACTCTGCTCCCAATCCACGGCGACCTTCACCTCACCCTTGCCACGCCGCCCTTGCTCTCCTCACCCTTCACTCTTTCCCTGTCTCTCACCCTCGTTCTGTTTTGGTTGGTTCTTTTTTATTCATATTCTCTAAGCCTTTCATCTTTCCCTTGCTCTTCGTTCTCTCCGTGCCCAATCAGCCCTCATCCTTCCCCAGCCCCTCTCACTCTCACCCTGATTTTCTCCTTCTCCCTACTCTCCTTAACCCTACTTCCCCTGCCCTTCAACCTCCTCCTACCCCCCTCCCCCCTTTATACGCCTTCCTGCAGTCTTCTTTTGCTTGCGTCGAGAGTTGAACCGATGAGTTCACGAGGCTTTTCTCACTGAAAGTCATCTTTTCTCTTTTCCCTTCTCATGTCCCCCATTTTTTTGCCTTTTCTTGGTAGTCCGGTCGTTTATTTGTTTATCGTTTTTCTTTTATTATCATTTATTTATTAATTCTATTGTCTTTATTTTTTTTCTTTTCTTTTCTTTTTGCCTGTCTCACCCCCTTCCCTGCTAAACCACAATATTCTTACTCGCTTACCCGATACTGTCACTTGCCGTGTTATCCCAACTTTTCTTAATCAATTTACCTACACTAGAACCCTTCCCTTATCCTTTCCTCATCCTCTACCCTACTATGCCACATTCCCTTTATCCTTCTCCCTATTATAATCCCTTTCCCTTGCCCTATTCGTTGCTACACTACCCAGTCC
>NC_051395.1:9526621-9531621 GCF_015228065.2 Penaeus monodon
TACCTGGTGTCAGCAATGGGACCCAAAGAACGCTCAGAGAGAGAGAGAGAGAGGTGGGGGAAACAGACAGACAGACAGACAGACAGAGAGAGACTGAGAGAGGGGGAGGGAAAGAGACAGACAAACAGAGAGAGGTAGGGAAAGAGAGAGAGAGAGAGAGAAGAAGAAGAAAGAGAAAGAGAGAGAGAGACAGAAAGAGACAGAGAGAGGGGGAGGAAGAGAGAGAGAGTATTAATGTATCGATTTTTTCGATACATCTTGGGAAAAACCGTAGCGATACCGATGAAACGATACAGTTATTGAGTAGCTAAGGCGATAACGATACCAATACAAAAGCATTGACCGATATGTAGCGCCGATACATGTATCGCGATGCTGTCCATATAATATTTTTATATAATATATATAAGATATTTATATATAGATAGTATATATATATATATATATATATATATATATAATATATTATATATATAATATGTTATAATATATATTATATATAATATATAATACATAGTATGTATGTATATATATATATATATATATATATATATATATATATATATATATATATATATATATTATATTGTATATATATATATATATATATATATATATATATATATATATATATATATATATATATATTTACGTATATATGTATGATTTTTTTCTTCTTTCTTTCTATCTTTTTTCTTTTTTTACAATACACACCTGTACGTGGTCTAATTACCAGTGGTATTAGTCGCCAGTGTCGGTGGGCTCTCGCTCTGCCCACGGCCCGGGCTGAACTGCGGCTGGTGTTAAAAGGGTTAGAAGTCTCAAGACGACCTCCTTATTCCGGCCTTAACTTCGGAACATGCGAGATCATCGTTGTCCTTAACAAAATAAAAACAAACGAAAACGAAACAATTAGATTTATACTTTTATGACTTCATCTAAATAAACAGGACTCGATTAAACTGATATGAGAAATTATTAACGCTCTAAATTTAATTTTCTTTTAACAGATGTGTCTGGTGGACATGAATTTCACTCTAGACTTTGAATATCGTGATGACTTGAACTTATAAAGATATCTTTCGTGAACTCTGCTACTCACCTGAACTTCGACGTAATTATCTAAGGTATCAGGTAAATTCGGGGATTCACACCAGCTGTTTCGAAAGTGCAAGATACTATTAGGATAAAGTAGGTATTGTTTAATATGAAGTGTTATCCTTCTGAATACAGGTGAAAGTGTTGTGTGTACGCGCTGACGTGTATGTGTAGATGTGTGTGTGTGTGTGTGTGTGTGTGTGTGTGTGTGTGTGTGTGTGTGTGTGTGTGTGTGTGTGTGTGTGTGTGTGTGTGTGTGTGTGTGTGTGTGTGTGTGTGTGTGTGTGTGTGTGTGTGTGTGTGTGTGTGCCTGTGCATGTGCGTGCGTGTGTATGTGTGTATGTATTTCCCATTTACTTTTACATGTAAATAAAACTTCTATAAAGACGATTAAGCTTGCTCCCTTCACTTTCTTCTTTTTTCTCTCTTGTTTTAATGAAATGACGGACAAGAGGCTTCCGTACGTAAATGGCCACACTCATTAAAGCATAAGCCTCACATCAGTGTAATCAGGTACAGCTATCCGACTTAGTTTCATTATATAAAGTGTTCTCTGCATGATTGAAGGTTCAGCCACGAATTAAACAGAGTAAATGATCGGTAACAAAGACTGATTGCGTTTTTGATCTGGAAGTAATGTTACATTATGGAATGCAGGTATCATTTCTCCACAGAAACGATAGTTATAATCACTTTCGGGCAATTGCTGCTTATTGCAGGGAGAATTCAAGGCAATTTCGTAACGAGAAAAAACCGTATGGAAATCGTTATAAATCGAACAATATAAAGGAATTGTTTGAGGATTACGTGCAAGCATTTAAAAACGATTATGAGATAGAGAGAGAGAGAGAGAGAGAGAGAGAGAGAGAGAGAGAGAGAGAGAGAGAGAGAGAGAGAGAGAGAGAGAGAGAGAGAGAGAGAGTGAGAGTGAGAGGGCGTGGGTGTGTGTATGAGCGCGTGGGGTGTGTGTGTGTGTGTATGAGCGTGTGTGCATCATCTTACATCAACTTACTTCATTTAAGCCATTAAACCATTATCGGACTGAATATGGTTGAAGATATGGGCAAATATAACTGATTACCAAAAAGCGGAATTCCCCCTCACTATTTACCTTGCTCTCCACCCGTGAGGTGAGCTCGTGTCCCAGAGGTGTAGGGACTAACTCAGTGCTTTCACTCATCAGTGGCACATTCTTCATCGCGAATAATGTACATAATTGAACTGCAGGTTTGTAATTTGCACGCGAAATGAGCAGCACAATTGAATATGAAGTTAATGGAGCTCATACATGTATTTTCGTAAGCACTCTTAATTCCCTTGATATCATTCGGGGAAAAGTTTCTAAATAGATTGCAAATACGTCTCTGGCTTTAGTAACTGCTGCATGATGTAAAAGTCCTATAAAGTCGGATTGCTTTACGGCGCATAATAACCGTTATCATAAAAACTTCAATATGCGCTTTTCCAGCCAGAGTTGCATTATTACCATTTAAGTCCGGCATGGAATGGATAAAGAGCATTTGCTGTGCATCGCCTGAAGTCTATTACGAATTATTTAAACAGATGATTGCTTTTAATCGGAAAAGACGCGTGAAGAAAGAATATTGACATTATTGGAGATGACTATCCACTCTGTCTAATTGATTTTCTTGTCCGATATGACGGTTCTCTTTCAAATTAGAGATCCATTACTCGGATATCTTCCACGTTTTAACTTCGTAGGTGTGGAGGAAGGCGATGCACGACAGCTGCTGTGCACGGATCAGAGAAGGATAACGAGGGCTGTCACGGGATCATCGTAGCTATGAATGGCGAATCATGGATGTATAACAGCATTTGATCACTGCTCTATAGATATTATGAAAAAAAACGAGCCTATCCATACACACGTGGAAGGACAGTAATGGCAAGACATTACCAGTATACCTTTTCATTATAAAGACCCATTCTTTTTCATGGAGGACCGACCACAATCGGCAAGGTTCTTCCAAATACGTCTTTTTAATTGTATTTAGTCTTGATTTGACCCCTGTTCTTTCTTCTTTCATGCTGGAGGTTGTTACTGTTGTAGTCGTTTGTGGTCGTCTCTTTGTCGTTTTTTTCTGAGCACTGCAAAGGTCGTTTCATAGCAACCTCGTGTTCCCTTCTTTGGATCTCTCGACGGCAGCTTTAGAGACTGATTCTTCGAGATCTTGGTCAGCCACGAGAAAAGCTAATTCCCACGAAACCTTTGAAAGGTCAAAGGGTTCTTTTATTCCAGGCCAGGGGAATATAGGTAGTTGATTGGCTAATCTTTCCCAAAGGCGCGTGTAAGCTGGAAGGCATTTTAGAAAAAAAAGAGAAACCTCTGGACCTACAAGTACATTCTGGATATTTTGGAGGAAGAATCACAGCATGAGAACTGACCGATGTTCTATGCAGCCAGTCTAGGCCAGTACACCAAGCACTGTATCCATATCCAAGTAGCCGAGATGTACTTGTGGCTACGAGAAATACAGTTAAATAACTTACGAGACATGCACACACACAAACCCAAAAGTATCCAGAGAAAAATAACTTTACACACCCTCATAAGAAAAGTTACAAAATTAATGTTGTTAAAGCTGCCATCCCAAATATTGGAAGTTAAATAGCGTAGATCCAGTTACCTCTTTATATCAAGATTTAAATTCTTTGGGTATGTGTGTTTTTTCTTTCTGTTTGTCTTTCATGTGTTCTTGTATATAAATGTCTGTCTGTGGGTGTCTGCGAAATTGTCAGCTGTTACGTAAATACTAACATACTTCTATTTCAAGATATTGCAGTATTAACAGATATTATTTAACCTTTGTTTCGGTAGTATGTTCGGTATCAGGAGCCAGTTGAATTGTATGGACCAGATTCTGGATTTCATACTCTCTTCAGAATACTGTAGATGTGCAGTTACTTTTATGTTTTCCTTTGTCTGAAATCAAATTGGTTTTGGAATCACAGTATCCATCCTAACTATAAAAATCGTCACTAAAGTAAACAAAAGGATGAAGAACAAAAGGCATTATCAATAAACGCATGTCATGTAAAATGTTGAGAAGTAATGATTACTGTATTACTCCCTCAACTTCAGAAAATAGTAATCTAAGTTAAGGCGACAGGTAATAGCACGACACGAAATCCCGCAAGACGAAAGTTTCAGGAAAATAAAGATTTATTAATTTCACTGCGTCTTATTCTATTATTTACATGTTTGTATTTTTTCCCAGACTCCTCTCATTCCTCCTTCTTCACTTCTTCTCTCATCTTCCTTCCTTCCATAATGTTCTTATTCTCCTTCCTTTCCTCTCCCACCCATTCTCCTCTTTTTCCTCCTCGTTCACCTAACCAGCAGCCATCACCATATTCATGACCTTCGGCCCAAAATATAAAGCCACTATATATTTTCCAAGCGCATACTTCCGGTCGAGTGCAGGTGTGGAGTCACAACAGGAGACAGAAGACGTAGATGTGAAAACCAAAGACGGGTATCTTCTTCTTTTAACGGTAGGTTCATGTCTGAGCCGCCGTGGTCACAGCATGATACTTAATTGTAGTTTTCATGTTGTGATGCTCTTGGAGTGAGTACGTGGTAGGGTCCCCAGTTCATTTCCACGGAGAGTGGCGGTGTTACCTTCTTTTTTTTTTTTTTTTAGGTAATCATTCCCTCTATTTATAAAGACGGGTATATAAGTGTATTAAAGCTGAGGTGTGGAGTTCGTAAGGAAAATAGATGCTTGTTGTTTTTTGGTTTTGGTTTTTAATTGAGCTTTTAATCTTCTGAAACGTTACTCTTTTAGGGATGTGAGAGAATATCGTTGGTTGCGAAGCTGTATATAGCAATCTAAAAAAAAAAGTCTAGTGGTTAAAAAAAATTTTTTTAAGAAATACAA
>NC_051395.1:9536621-9539121 GCF_015228065.2 Penaeus monodon
TTGTGCAGTTGTTGATGTGTGAGTGTCGTGTATAGGACTGTTAGTGTTTGTGTATTAGGTCCTGGTGGTGTGTCTGTGTCTGAAACACTAAAACTACAACAGACAACAGACAAACACACAACACAAAACAAAACAATAAATAACAAAACAAAAAATAAAAAAATATCACATAGTCCCTTGATACAATCGTTATTTTTAAGTCCGTATTGTCATACCTTAATATATGAAGGAATTATCAATTATGAGCTATTCATATGTGTGTGATTCTTAAAACAAAATTTAGCTTTTTATCTATTATATATCTATTCTTATTGTCATTTGTTATTATCGTATTCTGCAGCGGGTTTTTTTTTTTTATTTTTTTAATAAACTATAAATATGTGTGTGTATGTGTCAAACACACACACACACACACACACACACACACACACACACACACACACACACACACAAAATAAACATATATATATATATATATATATATATATATATATATATATATATATATAGTATATATATATATAATATGTTTAGTGTATATATGTGTGTATGTGTTGTATGTTGTGTTAATATACTATATATATGTATTTATACATATGCATATATCTGTATGTATACGTATACATATATATATGTGTGTATACATGCGCATATATATTGATGTTGTATTTGTGATGTTGTTAGTTTGTGTGTTGATGTATATGTGTAGTGTGTGTGTGTGTGTGTGTGTGTGTGTATATGGTATCGTGTGTGTGTGTGTGTGTGTTGTGTGTGTGTGTGTGTGTGTGTGTGTGTGTGTATGTGTGTGTGTGTGTGTGTGTGTGTGTATGTGTGTGTGTGTGTGTGTGCGTGTGTGTGTGTACATACATATAAGAGGGGCGCTCATTAAAGATTTCCCTTAGCTCACCTCCACTTATCCTAAGAGGTAAAATTTCACATGCACAATGCTACACATCTTTATAGGTTATGTGTTGATTTCAAGTCATTAAAATTCCAGTCATGAAAATGGAACCAGTGGAGTATGGAGCAGTAATCAGGTTTTTATACTTGAATGTTCGCGCACCACAAGAGAACCTTCGATGAAATGAAAGCAACTTATGGTGAGGATGCCCATCATATGACGTTAAACATTGGCCATCGCCAGTTCAGGTGTGATCGGAGATCTGTGGAAATGGCTCCTATCCCAGGGCAACGCCAGACGCCATTGGTGAGGACAAGTGGAGACTGCCATTTTGAAAGCTTGTCTTATTACTGTTCGTCAGCTAGCTCAAGATGTCAAGATCATTCATGATCATCTGCATATACTGATGTTCGCAGGCTAATCACACCTTTCCCAGAAGCAGGAACGAGTCCATTGTTCTCAGCCATGTGCCAAGAAAACCAGAAGGACTTTTTTGACAGACTAATTACACAGGATAAAACTTAGATCAATCACTCGGATCCAGAAACTAAGGCCCCGTCAAAACTATGGACTCACTACCCCCCCAAAAGGCACGTGACACATCCTCGGCAGGCAAGGTCATGCTCAGTCTTGTAGTGATGGAGCTCACTATAATTTACTGCTACAGAAAATGCGGGAGGCTATCAAAACCAAGAGGCGTGGAATGTTGACGAAAGGTGTCGGTCTCCTACAAGACAACACCTCGGCTCACAATTCTCACATAGCCCAGATGGAAGCGCGGTCTTGTGGCTACGACATCCTTCCTCATCCTCCTTATTCTCCCTACTTTGCACCATCTGACTTTCACCTCTTTGAATCCATGAAGTCATTTCTGAAGGATAAACGATTCCAAGATGACGAGACACTGATTTCTGAGGAAAACATGTTAAGGACTGGAAATCAGCACATGACCTACAGAGATGGGTCCATTATGCATGCGAAATTCCAGCCCCCTATGATAAGTGGAAGTGGGTCAGGGGAAATCTTTAATGAACGATCCTTATGTATATGTATGTATATAGGTAAGTGTGTGTGTGTGTGTGTGTGTGTGTGTGTGTGTGTGTGTGTGTGTGTGTGTGTGTGTGTGTGTGTGTGTGTGTGTGTGTGTGTGTGTGTGTGTGTGCGTGTGTGTGTGTGTGTGTGCATTCATACATACTGACTACATACTATGTGGGATGTATTTTCGTGCAGCTACTATGTATTAGCATTATACATACATACATACTTAATATCTACATACATATACATAATACATACTAATACTACATACTACTACATACATACATACATATACTCAGCATACATAACAATGATACATACATACAACATAGCATACATAAATGCATATACGGTAATAATCATGATGTAGACTCATTACTCGTTCAGCCGACGAATAAATCCAAATGAATGGAATCATTTAAGCGAGCAGAGAGCCAGAAAAGCACTTTAAATAAACCGGCCGCGTCAGGTGCCAGAGTAGGTGCGGTAATGCACGCCGTGTTTACATATCAAGGAATGGTAGTTCTCAGATAATGTTTACTAAACCTGTGATATTGCACA
>NC_051395.1:9572116-9578566 GCF_015228065.2 Penaeus monodon
AAAGTTTTTTGCAAAACCCCTATCTGGCCCCGCCTTTGGGGGATTGGGGATTTGGGGTTGTATGTTTGTGAGGGGGAGGAAAGGGGGGGGGGGGAGGGAGTGAGGGGGAAGGAGTGGGGGATTGGGTTGTTTTGGGGAAAAAAACATTACATCTATAATAATTTTAAAATTTAAAATATAAAAATATATATATATATATAATATAAAATTTTATATAAATAATATTTTATAAATTTATATTTTAAATCTCAGCATACAAATATATATATATATATATATTTTTATATATAATATATTATATTTTAAAATTTTATATAATTATATAATATATGTTGTATGTATATATATATCCCAAAACATAAACATATATTCTCTCTCTCTCTCCCCTCTCTCCCCTTCTCTCTCTCTCTCTCTCCTCTCTCTCTTTCTCTCTCTCTCTCCTCTCTCTCTCTCTCCTTCTTACTCTATTTCACTATCTTCTACCTATACATTTCAAAAAAACATAACGCTTGAGGCAGTTTAATAATGAAGAGGTTTATACAAAGAACTGTAATTTATCCAAACACTACAAAAATACCAAAAGGGGGGAAAGGGAAATGAAAAAAAAAAAATAAAAACATCATAAGGAAAAACAAAAACAAAACAAAAAAAAAAACACAAAAAAAAAAGAAAAAAAAAAAATATCCAGTGTCCCTTGATAAAAATCTCCTCCTTTTCAACCCCGGGGTCCCTTGGCATCCTTCAAAAATAAAGGGAATTACGGCCCCTTTGAGCTGCATTCAGGACGTCGACTGGGATTCTTAAAACGGATTTAGCTTTTTCCCTTTTTTCTCTTCTTTTGGTTGTGTTTCGGACCGGCCCCGATCTCGGGGGGGTTTTTTTTTTTTTTTTTTTTTTTTACTGAACTATAAATGTGTGGTGTGTGTAAAAACAAATACACACACAAACACACACCCACACACACACACACCCCACACCATATTTTTAAAAATTTTTAATATTATATATATTATAAATATATATATAAATATATATATTATGTTTATAAATCCTATATTATTATATATATATTATATATATATATATATATATATTATTTTTAAATATAAGAAGATATAGATAAAAGAAAATCCTATATATTATTATATATATATAATATATATAATTATTATATTATAAAATAATATTTATATAAAATATAGGATGTGTGTGTGTGTGTGTGTGTGTATCTGCGTATATACGGTGTTGTGTGTGTGTGTGTGTGTGGTGTGTGTGTGTGTGTGTGTGTGTGTGTGTGTGTGTGTGTGTGTGTGTGTGTGTGTGTGGTATGTGTGTTGGTGGTACATCATAAAAAGGGGGGCGCTCATTAAAGTTTCCCCCTTTGGGCTCCCTCCATTACCTAAGAGGTAAAATTTCAATGCACAATGCTCACATTTTTATGGGTTATGTGTTTTTTAAGTCTTTAAAATTCCCAGTCATGAAAAGGGAAACCAGGGGATATCGAGCAAAATCGGGTTTTTCATACTTGAATTTTCGCGCCCCACAAGAAAACCTTCGATGAATGAAAGCAACTTATGGTGAGGATCCCCCCATCATAAGACGTTAAACATTGGCATCCCCATTCAGTGTGATGGGAGATTTTTGGGAAAATGGTCCTTTCCCAGGGAAACGCCAGACTTGGTGAGGACAAGTGGAGACTGCCATTTTAAAAGCTTGTTTTTACTGTTCGTCAGCTAGCTCAAAGTCAAGATCTTCATGATCATCTGCATATACGTGTTCGCAGGCAAAATAAAACCCCCTTTCCAGAAGCAGGAACAAACCTTTGTTCTCACCCATGTGCCAAGAAAACCAGGATTTTTTTTGACAGACAAATTTACAAGGATAAAACTTAGATCAATCACTCGGATCCAGAAACAAAGGCCCGTCAAAACTATGGACTCATACCCCCCCAAAGGACGTGACAAAATCCCGGGCGGGCAATCATGCTCAGTCTTGTAGTGAGGGAGTCACTAAAATTTACTGCTACAGAAAATGCGGGAGGCTATAAAAACCAAGAGGCGTGGAATGTTGACGAAGGTGTCGGTTCCCCTAAAAGGGGAAAAACACCTCGGCTCACAATTCTCACATGCCCAATGGAAGCGCGGTTTTGTGGTAGACATCCTTCCTCATCCCCCTTTATTCTCCCTATTTTTGGGCACCATCTGTTTTACCTCTTTGAACCTAAGTCTTTTCTAAAGGGGATAAACGTTTCCCAAAGAGAGACATGACTGAGGAAAAATTTTAAGGACTGGAAATCAGCACTGACCTACAAGATGGGCCTTAGCATGCGAAATTCCGCCCCCTATGATAAGTGGAATGGGTCGGGGAAATCTTTATGAACACCTTATGTATTGTAGTATATAGGTAAGTGTGTTGTGTGTGTGTGTGTGTGTGTGGTGGGGGTGTGTGTGTGTGTGGTGTTGTGGTGTGTTTGGGGTTTTTTTTTGTGTGTGTGTGGGGTTGTTGTGTGTGTGTAGGTTGTGTGGTGTGTGTTGTGTTGTGCGTGCGTGTGCGCGTGTGTGTGGTGTGGGTGGGGGTGCGTGGGGGGCGCGCCGGTGTGGTGTGTGTGTTTTGGTGGTGTGTGTGTGTGTGTGTGTGTGTGCATTCATACATACATACATACGTGTATGTATTTCTGCAAGCATACATGTATATAAACATATATATACATACATATATACATACATAAACTACTACATACATAATCATACTACATCTCATACATACATCTACTACATAACATAAATACAACATACATACAACATACATACATCAACATACATAAAAAATGCATACATACATCATACAACATACATCATACATACATATATGCATATATACGTGTATGAATAATACATGATGCATAAAGCGACGTTCGATTTACTCGTTCAGCCGACGAATAAATCCAAATGAATGGAATCTTTAAGCAGCGAGACCCAAAAAAAGCATTTTTAAAAAAACCGAGGGCCCCAGGTGCCAGAGTAGGTGGGGTAATGACCGGTTTTACATATCAAGGAATGGTAGGTTCTCAATAATTTTACTAAAACCCTGTGATATTCACGCCAAAAGCGGTTCCGGTAGCTCGAGCAAATTTATACAGCTGGGAGATCCAGAAAAATATATATTTAAAAAGGCCGAAGGGTTTGGCAGGGAAAAGATTTTTCTATCAATCCCGTTTAATCTCGAAAAGAGCGGAATATTGGAAATAGCGCAAAAAACGGCCCTGGCAGTTTGCATAAAACAAATAATTCACGGGAAGTGGAGGGAAACGCCTGAAGGGGTTTTATGATAAATAAACATGCGGCGTGCTTGCTTTGGGTCCGAAGAAAAAAATAACAATTTGTAATTAAATTTCAGTCTACATTGTCTGTCCCCTTCGTTTTTTTTTTCCGTTTTTTTAGCTCTTTATATCTGATTTAGGGGTTTATTTTCCCCCAAAAAAAAACGATATAACTCTCTACACTTAATGGTGCAAAAAAAGAAGGTTAAATACAGCCTTGCCTTTTAGAAAAACATAATTTTTTTTTTACGAAGAGAGAAGGAAAAAAGAGGGGAGGGGAGAGAGAGAAGGGGAGAGAGAGAAGGAAAAGAGAGAGAGAAGAGGGAAAGGGGAGAGGAGAGAGAGAAAGAGAGAAGGAGGAGAGAAGAGAGAGAAGAGGAGAGGGGAGAGAGAGAAGAGAGAGAAAGGGGGGAGGAAGAGAGAGAGAAAAGAAGAAGAAGGGCGTTTTTCATCTCGCTCCCTCGTGCCTCAGAAACCCTATGGCAACAACGGTCCTCAAAGGGGGTTTTTGGACTTTAATTTTATCTCTTTCACACATTGACCCGTGGGTTTTCTCTTGGGGCTCTCTGGCTGGGTCCCCCTTTTTGGGCTCATTCACGTGCCCTTAAACGCATTTCGCGCCCGGGACAACCCCGGGCCCTTTTTCTCGTCTTTTTAGAAGGCCCCTGGCTCCTTTTACCCAGCTTACAAACTGAGGGAAAGGGACCGTAAAATTTGGTTTCTGTCTTTACCCCTAACCCAAAACCATTTTTTTTAATAAAAGTTTCCTGCGTTTCCCTAGCGGGGTTGCCATTTGAGGATGGTTAAAAGGGCCGGGTTTTTGCCGTTTTCGGCTTAAAAAAGGGGTCGGGGTTTTAATCCCCAGGCGGGGGAAAGGGGAAACAAAAATTTTCTTTTTAAAAAAGAGCGCATTATTTACTTGGGAACTTTTTTTTGGTTTTGGGCATGACAAGTCCCGGTTTTTCCCCTCCCAAAATACACGAATACCTTCCCTCATCCTTTTTTTTATTGGGAACCCAAGGGCCTGTTTTTTCCGCGGGGGTGTATTTTATTTTTTATTTTCATTTCATTCTTTGGGGCCGCTTTTTATAATGGGGCTGCATTTCCTGGCTCATATTTAAAACAAAAGCCCCTGTCTCTTGGGTTGGCCTTTGTGTCTTTTTTTTTCTCTTCTCCTTCTTTATTTCTTTCCCCTTTTTTTTTTTGGGGCCACGTTTTTTAACCCCGCCCCTGAAAGAACCCAAAAACACGCGACCCTTTTTTCATCTTATATTTTCCTTTTCCCGGAGACTGGAACAGGCAAAAAAAACACGAGAAAGAAGAACAAAAAGCATTTCTTTTTGAAATCAGCATCTGACGAGATGTAATACGAGGGTTCCCTTCCCACTTCTTGAGATTTTTTTGGAGGGATTGGAAGGGGCCCGGAGGGGAAAAATGTTTTGTTGTGTGTGTGTGTTGTTTTGTGTGTGTGTGTGTGTGTGTGTGTGGGGGGTGTGGTGGGTGTTGTTGGTGTTGGTGCGTGTGTGGTGTGGGGGGTGGTGTGTGTGTAATATGAATATAGTTATCACTCCCCTTCCCCCTTTTCCTTTTTTCCCCCGATACATCTCCCCTCCTCTTTTTTACTTATCCTTCCTTTTTTTTTATTCCCTTTTGGTCAAAAATTTTTAAATTCGTGAAAAAAAAAAGTTTTTGTTAAACTGGTAACTACCCTCTTTTTGTCTAAGGGGGTGTCATCTTTTTTGGCTCACGTTTTTTGCCAGTTTTGTGATAAACAGATTCCCATAGCTTTTTTTTTTCCCTAAAAAAAAGCATGGTTTCACCCGAGAAAAAATTTGAAAACCCCAATATGTTTTCCTTGAACCGCGCGGGCCCCGGGGGGGTCCGACAGAAGGTAATTCCCCCTTTGTTGAAAAGGGACCCTTAACGCGAAAAAAGGAAAAAAAACGCCCTTTTTGGACAGAAATTGGCTGCTTAGTGTAAAAAGATATAACGTAATTTTTGTGATATTTGGGGGATAGGGGAAAGTCCCACCCCCCCCCTGACCGGTTTTTACGCACCTAAAATATTTTCAAAAAGGGTCTACCTGTGATTTTAAGTAACTGACAAAAATTTCTTTTTAAAGAATCGCACTTGCAGTACAAATTTGGGCCCCCATTTTGCGTTCTTTTTTATTGCGATAGTCGGTAAGAAGACTACCACGTACCCAAAGCTTCATATTTGATGTTATTCTCCTTTCGAACTTTTATGGAAAAGAAACCTTCACTCAGTTTCTTTTTTTTTGTTTTTTTGTACTGTACACCCACAGTACTGTAATTTTCCCTTTACTATGACCTCATTTGTTTTTAGTGAAGTTTCCAAAAAAAAACTCTCTCTCTCTCTCTCTCCTCTCTCTCTCTCTCTCTCTCTCTCTCTCTCCTCTCTCCCCCTCCTCTCTTCTCCCCTCTCTCTTCTCCACTTCCCTCTATGTCCCCCTTCCTCCCCTATTTACGATTCCCCTCAAAAAGACTAACCCGCTCATTATCAAGTCCCATTCGAAGGGGCCAAGCTAGCTGACGGGATTTCAGACTTCTTGGAGAAGTTAGAAGTGGAGCCTTGGAAGGTCGTTGGGGTTGTGAAAGCTCACCTCCAAGTCCGGCACAGACCTTTGTGTTGGGTGCATATCTTGGCTGAGCAACTTGGATGGACGGTTGTTTTTGAGATTCGAATGGCCATTTTTGAGTGAAAATAATTTTTTCCGTTTTTTTTTTGCCCATTCTGCTTTCCCTTTCTTCTCTTCTCTCCCCTCTCTCTCTCTCCTCCCTCTCTCTTCTCTCTCTCTCTCTCCCTCTCTCTCTTTTCCCCTTCCTCTCTCTCCTCTATCTATCTATCTGTTATCTATCTATCTTTCATCATCTACTACTCTCTTCCTCCTTTCTTCTTTGGGAACCACGGGCTAGTACAGTGGTAACGTGTCGGCCCCTCACCGAGGGGTCGGCGGTTCGGCCCCGCCCCGGCGGAGAAGTTGCAACTGTCGCCCCGGGGGTTTCTGTGTGCTGGGCAACGGGGGGCAAGGACCGGTTCCGCCGGCAGCACAGCTGACAAACGTACAAATCAGCAGACAGTATGTCAAACCCAAAAAACCATTGTAAAAA
>NC_051395.1:9578666-9585795 GCF_015228065.2 Penaeus monodon
GGTTTTTTTTATTGTTTTTTATTTTTTTTTATTAAAACCCATAATATTAATCATTTTATTATTTTTATTGTTATTTTTGTTTTTGTTTTTTTTGTTTTTTTTGTTTTTATTGTTATTACTATTTCATTACATTTTTTTATTATTAAAAATAAATTTATTACCATTATTTCATGTTATTTTTATTTCATTATTATTATGTCCATGTTGTCAAATTATTACATTATTATAATTTTTATCTTATTTTTATTTTTAATTATTATTTTTATTTTTATTACTATTATTATTATTATTATTTTTGAAAATTTTTTTGCTGTTCAAATCACTAGTAGGTTTAAAAACCGACGCGAAAGGGGGGAAGGATTTTTCCCAATAATCAAAGGTTCCTCGTTCGGCCCACTCGGGTACTCAATACTCCCCTCAATACCCGGGGTTTTCATAATAATGTTTTTTTTTTGTGCAAAGGGATTTTTAGCTCTTTTTCGATTTGTCCAAAATTTTTTAAAAAACCCTTGTGTTACACTTCCAAGGGCTCCACAATAACAGGAACCACGGGAAAAATTTCGAAGGACCCCTACCCCTTTGGTTTCCCGTTTGATGTTGAATTTTTCTTTTTTCTCTCCCCTTTTTTTTCATATATTCTTTGTCTCCAGGGATGGAACATCAAGATATTGCAGACTTTAAACCCCTATAAATAATGACAATATAAAGGCTTTTGTTTCGATGGTGTGATCACTTTGAAATTCATGCCCAAAGAAGTTTATGAGGGGTTTTTTCCGGATTTTTTGGGATGATTCGCCCATGATCACCCCTTAAAGCATAAACTTTTCACAAAGTTCCAAGAATCATTTGCGACATTATCGTGTTTTCCCTTAAATGCGTCTGACCCAGTTTTTGCACAAAATAACTATATGACTCACATTTTCCCCTTTTTTAATAGGTCGCATCCCGGGGGAACAGCTGTTTTATCAATGTTATATTATATAGTTTTTTCTGATAGGTTTGAGCAGGGCTATAACGTTTATAGTTTTTTCAGATCAGATTTTCTCATCCAACTAAGGTTTTGTCTTTTATCCTTTGTTTACAGCATATCAAAACAAACTGAGTATATTTTTTCCCCCCCCATCCAGGCCTCCATTCTTATTCTCTCACGTTTTTAAAAAGTACTTTATACAACTTTTTTTTTCCCCAAAAATCCCAAACATTTTTGACCCCTTTGCAACAATCTTCTTTAGAACTTTTGAGGTACCATCCCAGGTTGTTCTCATTTTGAAAAACACATTCGCAGTCATAAAAATCCTCTTCCACCCCTTTTCTACTAAGTATAGTCTTTTACATCACTTTTGGATAAAACCCTTATGCACAGTAAGAATTTTTTGGGGTTTTTTAAATCAATTTTCTTTATTTTTCTACATTCCCATTTCAAATCCCAGCCCCATCCCTTCAAACGAAAAACCCCAAGTGTTTTTTGCTTTTATCTTTTTTTCCCATTTACTTAGATTTAGTTTTAAAACCTTACTCTAGTTTTAAATTGAAGTTTATTTCATTTTTTTTAATTTTTTCATTTCCAGTCCCAGATCTTAAAGCCTTTCTCATAGTTTTCGGAATTTTCATTGGCGCAAACACCTTTTTAACAATTTTTCCTCGCTGAAAAGACTGCTCCCATTTGTTATCCCAGATCCACCCGATATTTTTACAAAAATTTTCCCACGTTTTTCAAGGAATCAATTTTGGTCAGAGATTTATATCACCCATGAATAAAAAAAAAATTTAAACTTCGTTACCCATTCCCCCAATCAAAATAAAAATTTTATTTCCTCAACACCTAGGAGAAGTATCATGCATATAACAAAAAGAAGTGAGAAAAAATCCCCCCGGAAGACTCCTCTTCGCCTAAAGAAATCCCGAGATTTGATTTAATTCAGTTCTTCATGGCACTAAAATCCTTTTAATATTTCAGCAGCTCCAAAAACTCTAGGGATTCTCTAATCCAAATTGTGGGTCATTTTAAAGCTTTCGTATTACCCATGCATAGCAAAGGTTGGGGTGCCTCCTTTTTCAAACCTTTAGTACGCCTTGTTATTAAAAATGATCCTTTGGGCCCTTGGTTTTCTTTACAGCCCTTTTGCCAGGCAATAGATTTTTTCTTCCTCAAGAAGTCATGGAGATAAACAGACATTTTTTAAATTTTTTATTATTATTTTATTATTATTTTTAAATATTATTTGTTTTTTAAATATTTTTAATATTTTTTAATATTATTTTTATTATTTTTATTTAAAATTTTTAAATTTTTATTTATTATTTATCATTATTATTTCGATTTCAATATTATATTTTTATTTTTATTATTTTTTAATAATAAAATAATGATAAAAATAAAAGATAATAATAAAAATAATAAAATAATTATTTTTGTTTTCGTTTTTGTTGTTTATTTTTGTTTTTGTTTTCATTATTCCCTTATCATTTTTTCATCATTATATTTTAACTGCGATATCATTTTTATGTTATTACATTATTATTATTAATTATTATTATTTTTATTTATTAATATATTTTTATAATTTTTTAATTATTATCATTTTCATATATTATCATATTTTATTATTTTGTTTTATTATTATGTTTTTGTAATTTTAAATTATCATTTTTTCAATTTTTTATAATTTCATATATTTTTATTAAGTTATTATTATTTTTAAATTTTTATTATTTCAATATTATTATTATTATTATTATTATTATTTCTATTATATTTATCATTATTATTATTATCATTCTATCATTTTTATTTATTTTATATTATTATTATTATTATTTTAAAATATTTTTATTTTTTATTATTTATCATTTTCTTATTTTTGTTATTAATTATTACTATAATTTAGATTTGTCATTTATAATTATTATAAAAACTTTTTGTTTAATATGTTTTCAAAACTTGCATTGTTTTTACAAATTTATTATACTAAAATATTTTCATATCATCATCTATATCACTTCATCATAATGACAAAACAAAATAATTTTAATTTTAGTATTATTGTTATTTTTGTTTTATATTTTTGCCATCATTATTACTATAAATTTTTAAATTTTTATCATTGTATTGTTATGTTATGTATTTTATTTTCATTAGTTTTAATGCCGTCATTATCATTATCATAATTATTAATAATTCTATTTTTGTTATTGTTATTGTTATTACTGTAATTTATATTATTTTAATTATCATTACCATTATCATCGTCATTATTATCTTGACTATTACTATTATTGTTATTAGTATTGTTATTTTTTCATGTTGAAAATAATGATAATGATAATAAGAATAATAGTAATTATGATGATATTTATAATTATCATTATTAGTGTTACTATCATGTGCATTATTATCATTATTATTATCATTATTATCATTATTATTATTATAATTATTGTTATTATTATTATTATCATCATTATTATTTTTATCATTATTATTATCATTATCATCATTATTATTACCATTTTTATGATTATTATTATTATAATTATTATAACAATAATTATTATCTTTATCATCATTATCATTATTATTGTTATTATTATTATTATTATAATTATAATAATAATCATTACTATCATCATCATCATCATCATTATTATTATTATTGTTATTATTATGATTACTGTTATTATCATTGTTATCAACAGCAGCAACAGTAGTAGTAGTCTACTATATTCGATATAAGATGCACATTTTAAATGCCACCTTAATGTTTTTAAAATATGCTCTGCTGATTCTTTGTACTTTTTCATGAATCTCTCTCTCTCTCTCTCAACTGTATCACGCACACACACACAGAGAAAAAGAAACTGCTAATTTCACACAGAAGAGAGAAACTGATTTGTGTTTTAGTGCGTTTATAATGGAACGTATTTGCCTTAGCTATGGAGTGTGTTTGTGAGGGAGAGTTTACGTGTCTGCCTATCTGTCTGACGCATCCGTTGTCCCGCTGTCTGTTAGATTGTCTCTGTATGTCTCGTGGGCAAGGTTGTTGCTCCCAATACCTTTCACTTGTCACATGCAGTAGCAGAGGACGTTCTGGTATGTGCAGTTTCCCTGTGATGTCCGCAGAGGAAGACCTAAGACCCGTGGGCATGTTTGTTAAATTGCGAGGAGCCAGATCCAATGAATATGCATGCAAAGGGATAGGCATATACATACATACATTTATTGTATATATATATATATAGTATACTATATATATATATATATATATATATATTATATATATATATATATGATGTGGTGTGTGTGTGTGTGTGTGTGTGTGGTGTATGTGTATGTGTATGTGTATGTGTATGTGCGTGATGTGTATGTGTATGTGTGGTGTGTGGTGTGTGTGTATGTGTATGTGTGTGCGTATGTATATAATAAATATAGATATATATATATATATAATAATATATATGTGTGTGTGTGTGTGTGGTGTGTGTGTTTGTGTGTGTGTGTGGTGTTGTGTGTGTGTGGTGTGTGTGTGTGTGTGTGTAGGCATATATATAGATATATATATATATATATATATATATATAGATAATAGTAATATATATATATATATATATATGAGATATAGAGATATAATAGATATATGATATATATATATAATATATATATATATATATATATATATATACACATATCTATCTATCTATCTATCTATCTATATATATATATGTGTGTGTGTGTGTGTATTTATATGTGTATTACCTCTGTATGGTTGTATATATGTACATATGTATGCAATCTATCATCTATCCATCTATATATATATATATATATATATATATATATATATATATATATATATATATATATATTTATATATGTATTGTAGGGATGGTTGTTGGTCTGCAGTGAGGAGCCCGACTCGGGAAGCGAGCCCAATCCTCCCGTAATGCTGGAAACGCTTAGGGAGGCAAATAAGGGTCCTGCTCACTCACCTGAGCAATAAAATACAGTTCCAAGGCCTTGAAAATGGTAGGGGGCACTGACCAAGGACCCTACGCAGGCTTGACAAGTACCTTGAATGATTTTTTTCTACTAATTCTCGAGTTCAGCCCATCTTTGAAAAATATGACACATCAAATAAATGAAAGATACTGAGACAATGAAACTACTCAAGGCACAAAATATAAAACAAGAACACACATAATAACATTACATATTAACATAAAATGACTAAAGATATTAAGAAGGGATTGAAGATTGAAAATGAAGCGAGAAAAGTCGAATCCTGAAGGGATGCTGTGTGAAAGACGTCCAAAAGCACTTAAACACAACGAAAGCATAATAAAACACAAATCTTAAAGACAACGTCCAACGAATGACCTCGGCAAATAACGGGAAGTGTGCTCACTACAACCTTTGTTCTGGTAACGTTTCAGGCTGAAGTGACACAACCTCAAGTTCAGAGATATCTCTTCATTTTTTTCAGCGGTGAGGTCTTGGTGACGCCATTGCCTCCGTTATTTTATTGATAGACATAATTACACTGTGAAAAAACATCTCACATACAGAAACAAGAATGATATATGAAAGTAAAAGGGTTGACAAGTAATTAAACCATTAAAAATAAAGTTTCTTAAAAAGTATTGACGTCACTGACATCGGTAAAAAGCTAACAGATTGTCAGTGATATAATTAAAGATAAATACACAAGTTTACAAAAGTTTACCCGTCAAGCTCGTTTATAAATCGAACATGTAGCTAAAATAAGAATTCGAGAAAACAAATCTTATTCTTAAGATTAACCATTAATATGGCGTTCAAATTGTTTAACGTCACTTAGGGAAATATTATGGACGCAAACTTTCAGAACTCAAACAGTAAAATGCATAAAACATTACTTTAAAGAACGAAACAAAACACAGAAAACGGGATCAAACAAGGCCTAAAAAATTTGGGGTTAAAAAGGGAGTAATTCGACTAAAACGAGCATGGGTGAAAATAACAGAAAAATTCTGCTTGTCTCTCAGAGGCGAGGTATGAAGTACCTCCACAATAGATATAGTATAAATAATAGAGAGATATAATATAGATAGTAGATAGAGATATAATATAGATATAGATATATATACATATGAAATGAGATATATTAATATATAGTTTATATATATATAGATTATATGATATAGATATATATATATATATACATATATATATATATAATATATATATTATATGTATGAATATATAATATATATATATATATATATATATATATATATATATATATATATATATATATATGAATATATATATACAGCTAGACAGATGAATAAACACATACATACATACATACATACACACATACATGCATAGATACATGCATACACATATACAAGCATACATACATACATATATACACGCATACATACATACACACATACATACATACATACTACATACATACATATGCGTTTATTTATGAATATACATGTCCGTAAACACGAATACTCGTTAGGTTAGGCCTTTCGCAATTTCAACATGCTACTGCAAGTTAACAAAAATATTTTCAAAGAGCAGGGTCAAATTTCTCTGCACGTGTTATTTATTTATTTATTTTTTTATCATGTGCTACGGCCGCGGTGGCCGAATGGTTAGCCACTGGGTGGCCAAGCCAGCCCAAGTCAAGTGCTGGTCCCGGATAAATAGAGAGAATGATTACCTAAAAGGTACCACCGGCACTCTCCGTGGAAAGGAACTGTGGACCCTACCACGTACTCACTCCAAGAGCATCACAACATGAAAACTACAATCAAGTATCATGCTGTGACCACGGCGGCTCAGACATGAACCTACCGTTAAAAGAAGAAGCTACGTGTAGGCATAATAAATCTAGATTTCTCCAGAGGTACCTTTGCCCTTCACCTTTTTGTGCATGGAGCATTATATATATATAATATATATATATATATATATAATATATATAATATATATATATAATATATATATGAAAATATATATATATAATATATTATATATATATATATATACATATATATATATTTTATATATATATAAAATATAATACTATATATATATATATATATATATATATATATATATATATATATTATATAT
>NC_051395.1:9585895-9588395 GCF_015228065.2 Penaeus monodon
TCTTCCTCTCCTCTCCTCCTATTTTCTTCCGTCCCCCCCACCCCCCACAGCCTCCCTCAGGCTTGAAACGACTTCACCAGGTCATTACAGGCGGCGATAAAATCTAGGGGAGTCTCGGGTATTTTGTGTTCACGCTTCAGAACTTTAATCAAATCCTGGGAATCAACTGACATTAACTTTGTTTGTGCGGAAGATTGAGGCTGCATCAAGAGGGGGAGAGTGAGGGGAAAGCGAGGCTGGCGGTGGCAGTGCACGTGTGTGTGCTGTGTGTTTGCTCGTTTGTATGGGTGGGTGGGGGTGGGGACATATGTATATCTGTGGGTATAAACATGTGGGTGTATCATGCGTCCTGTATTGCGCAATATGTGGAAATATTTATGAGTGCGCATGCATCTGTAAGTATTTGATGCATGGATGGCTGTGTGTTTGCAAATAATACACCCTACATTGAGTATTTCCAGAACAAATTACAACAAAAGGACATTGTTACCATGCGTTTACGAAATTACATTACTCTCTTGCCATCCTGAAACAAACAAGATGCTGTTCCTTAAACTAAAATAAAGCGTATTAATACAGAATTTCAGCAGAAATCTGTTCATCCTAGGTTTCTGAGAGATATCCGATAGAGTCTCACAGTGCTACACTTTTCTCAGCTACTGATCTCGATACCGGTGCACCACACGCTGAAACTAGTTTGCTTGTTAGTCGATGTATTGTTGGTGTATACTACAACGCAGACCTGAAACACATAAACACTGAGACTGCAGTATATGTGTGTTGTGTGTAGGTATGTGTGTTAGTTCCATATACTAAAGTCGCGGTTTTATCGTGTGTATGTATATATTTTTTGCTCTCTCTCTTATATATATATATATATATATATATATATATATATATATATATATATATATATATATATATATATATATATATATATATATATATATACTATATATATATATAATATATAATATATATCATACGTATATATTATATATATCTATATATATATATATATATAATATTATATATATATATATATATATATGCATGTGTGTTGTGTGTGTGTGTGTGTGTGTGTGTGTGTGTGTGTGTGTGTGTGTGTGTGTGTGTGTGTGTGTGTGTTTTGTGTGTGTGTGTGTGTGTTGTGTGTGTGTGTATGTATGTATGCATGTATATGCATATATGTATATATATCTATTTACATATGTATATGTATGTGTGTGTGTTTGTGTGTGTGTGTGTATAAAATATATATATATATATATATATATATATATATATATATATATATATATATATATATATATATATATGGATGGATGTATGGATGTATGTAGGTGTATATATCTTCTTCTTTTAACGGTAGGTTCATGTCTGAGCCGCCGTGGTCACAGCATGATACTTAATTGTAGTTTTCATGTTGTGATGCTCTTGGAGTGAGTACGTGGTAGGGTCCCCAGTTCCTTTCCACGGAGAGTGCCGGTGTTACTTTTCTTTTTCTTTTTTAAGGTAATCATTCTCTCTATTTATCCGGGCTTGGGACCAGCACTGTCTTTGGCTGGCTTGGCCACCCAGTGGCTAGGTAGGCATTCGAGGTGAAGTTCCTTGCCCAAGGGAACAACGCGCCGGCCGGTGACTCGAACCCTTGAACTCAGATTGCCGTCGTGACAGTCCGACGCTCTAACCATTCGGCCACCGCGGCCTTGACGATCATGGGCTTCCATGATTATGTGTATATATACATATATATATATATATATATATATATATATATATATATATATATATATATATTCTTCTTCTTCTTTTAACGGTAGCTTCATGTCTGAGCCGCCGTGGTCACAGCATGATACTTAATTGTAGTTTTCATGTTGTGATGATCTTGGAGTGATGATCTTGGAGTGAGTACGTAGGGTCCCCAGTTCCTTTCCACGGAGAGTGCCGGTGTTACCTTAGGTAATCATTCTCTCTATTTATCCGGGCTTGGGACCAGCACTGACTTGGGTTGGCTTGGCCACCCAGGGGCTAGGTAGGCAATCGAGGTGAAGTTCCTTGCCAAAAGGAACAACGCGCCGGCTGGTGACTCGAACCTCAGATTGCCGTCGTGACAGTCTTGAGTCCGACGCTCTAACCATTCGGCCACCGCGGCCTTATATATATATATATATATATATATATATATATATATATATATATATATATATATATATATATATATATATATATTAATATATGTCTGTGTATATGTATGTGTAATAATAATAATAATAATAATAATAATAAATAATATCGGTTTATTGATTTTCATGCAGCCAGAGGCTGAAAATATACATAGAAATACAGATAGAGAGACAAACTATATATACATAAACATATAAACAACACATAACAAACAAAGTAAACTAACAATCAATAACAACAAAATAAACAGATAAACAAAAGCCAAGTACAAAATCAGGTGACCTAGGATTGGACAAGTAAATATGGACTAGTG
>NC_051395.1:9625895-9628395 GCF_015228065.2 Penaeus monodon
GAATTTTTTTTCCTTTTTTTTTTTTTTTTTTTTTGCATTTTCACTTTTTTCTAGATCGTAATTGTGTGGTAGGTGCATTGTGTGTGGGCGTATGTTGTGTGTGTGTGTGTGTGTGTGTGTGTGTGTGTGTGTGTGTGTGTGTGTGTGTGTGTGTGTGTGTGTGTGTATGCGGGTGTATGTTCTTAGTCGCATATTATGATCTTTAGAATGAATAATGTGTATGTATATGTCATTATACATTCACAAGTGCTTGTATACACATTTTGGGTTTGCGTGAGTTTACACACGTGTGTCTGTCTGTATACATATCCACTCCCTTGCGTCTCCGTGTGTGCGTGCTTGCCTCTACGTTCGTGCGTGCGTGGGTGAGAGCCAAGGATGGGGCGCGGAAGGACACAGCATCCGCCATTCCCTCGCCTGCAACAAAAATGACGAAGATTCAAAGATTCCCAGTCCTTCCTAATTGGACTTTCCCACTGCACATCGCTTATGCCGCATGTTATTTTCGTCAGTAGCTAAACGTTGCGAAAGTAATAAGGAGAACGTCTCTTTTTTTGTGTGAGCCTGGGATTTTTTCTTTCTTTTCTTTTCCTTTTTTTTTTTTAATTCTCTCTCTTTGCGTAGTTTTAATACTGTACGGGATGAAACGAAGGTTTTTTTCCCCCTCTTTCCTAAACGCGCCACTTGCTTATGAACTGAAAGGTTTCCAGAATCTAATAACCTTACGTTCAAAAAGGCTTAATTGCGCTGACGACAGCTATTTCCACGGCGCAGAAAAAGAAGAAAAATAAAAACTGCAACGGAAAATATACTTGATGTTATCCAAATTTAGTTGAATTTCACATCTGGCACCGTAAAAAATGTAGCTCTTTTTGTTTTTGTTTTTTGTTGTTGTTTTCTTTTGTTCTTTATTTATGACTCATTAAAATATTTACACCATTAGGTCGACTTTTGCATATAACCGTTAACCCTTTCTCATATGGCTGTCTTTGCTATGATATATATATATATATATATATATATATATATATATATATATATATATATATATATATATATATATATATATATATATATGCGTAGCGCAGGATACTTCTACTGAAGATGGAAGGTAGATAGATAGGTGAGATAAAGAGATATAGCGATAGAAAGATAGATAGAGATAGATATATTGGTGACCAAATAGATAGCTAGATAGGGGGATGATAAATAGATGATACAAACATACACAGAAAGACAGATATATAAATAGAAAAAAAACAGATAGATGAATAGATAGAAAGATAGGTAAATGCCTAGGTAGATAGGTAGACAGATAAAAAATAGATGGAAAGGTAGATAAAGTACGTAGATAGATCACGCAATCGTCATATCACTAATTACCTTAAAGGAACTATTTACCTCTGTCACAGAACCGCTTATTTGTGTATTATATTTGCTTAGCCAGTTATTTCCTTTACTTAGGGGTTATTATCCTTTTCTTCTATTATTTCTTTATTCTCGTAATAAGGCATTTTTTGTTTGTTTTCGAGTAATGTGTCTTTGTGTCAATTTTTTACCTTCTCATTTTTATTTCTTTGTCTTTTGAGAAGCATCGTTGTCCCTATAGTTGGTTATTTTTCTTAGATTTGAGTCTCCGTTTTCACAATGCTCTCCAAATAGGATTTTCTGCTGTGCTAACTAGCCAAGCCTTTCCTCGCCCGTTTTCCCCTTCACTGCCCCCGGTTTTTCTGCTACCCCTTTCCCCCTTCTCATCTTTCAACTCTTCCCCACCCCTTCGTCATCGCTCCCCTATCTTTTCTGTCTTTTTATCTTTCCCATCCCTCTGCTCAACCCAGTCTCCCATTCCTTCCCTTCCCTATCTTTCCCCCCCCCCCGTAACTCACTTACCCTCCCCCCCCCTCATTTCTCTCCCCATACCTCCTCTCTCCTGAGCTTACTCCCCCATTCCTTCCCCTACAGCTGCCCGTCTCCCATGTCGACCATTCCTCTCTGCAACTCACATCCCCGTTTTCCTCCCTCCCATACCTTTACCCCATCCCCATCATACTTTTCCGTGACCCACTCACCCTTTCCTTCCTCGATAGCTCTCCCTCATTCCTCCCCTTGTCTCTATCTCTTCTTCCCTTCCCTGTGACCCACTCTCCCATCCTTTCCTTGTCTCCTCCTCCCACGCCCTTCTCCTGAAATCCCCCATCCCTTCCCCGTTCCTTTCCCCTATACTCTCCCATCCAATCCCCATCTCCACCATCCTTCTCAGTAACCCCTTCCCCGTCTTTTCCCCATCTCCTCTCCGCCATGGTATCCCTCCCCTCCCGATTCCCGTCCCCGTCCTTTCCCCATCCCTCTCCCAACAAGTGTTCTTCCCTCTCTCCTCTTTTCCCAAACACGCCCTTTCACAGCGCCACGCATACAACACGCACTCGTTTCCTCCGCCCACTCCCCTCCCAGCCAGCGATTGCCCCGCGAAGGCCGCTCTCTAGGGACGCCCGTTGGACTG
>NC_051395.1:9665895-9668395 GCF_015228065.2 Penaeus monodon
TCAGCATGGCACTGTGCTCTGACGTGCCATTTTCGGCTAACATTTACGAATATAAGAAGCTCATTTTTTTCTGCTTAGCTAATATCAGAAGAACTACTTCTCTGTAAGTAGAATGCTGCCACAACGATGTCAAAATATAGCATGATTTCATTTCATATGGCACCTATCCAAAACCTGTATTTGCATGCCCTACCTTCTTCACGCTTAGCCTTAGTTTAGTAGCAGTACCTTAGGGTCCTAACAAATGTTCCGTGCATTGCGTTATCGAGAAATGTTCCAACAACAATAACAATATTCTGATAAAGGTCAATTTTCGCGCATTTCTTTGGATTATTTTGATTATGATAAAGGATGCCGAAGTAACATGTATTGAATAATAAAGCTAATCTAGCTCAGAATATGCATACCCTAAGCAGAGAAAAATATCGTTTCCTATATTCGCCGTAAATGCATCTTCACAGCTTGCAATGACAGTTCGCTCTAACAGAATATCCTTTTTAAAATTAAGTTGAGATACATGTTCGCTGTTCCTGACAGTCTGTGAGCTTTATCTCCATGCGTGAGTCAGTATTGCTGAACTAGATTTTCTTCAAGGCATTTCTCATTGTGTGGAGCTTGATCTAAAATCATTATCTCGCCGATTATTACTTGCATCTCATATTCAGTGTTTGATATCTCATGCAATCACTCCTGCAAGTTGAGCATTGCATCTAAATCAGGATCTGCTCATTACGTATATAAAATGGTCTTCAGATTTTTTAGCTTTATTCAGTGGGATCCTCTGTCAGAATTCTCTATACATATAGCATAATCCTAGTTAATTAGCAAGCCTATATAGAGATCGAGTTTCATAGAATCTTAAGATTCCTGACTTGAAAACAGCTGTCATGGTAACTGTCTTCAACAGAGAATACCTGTTTCTCTTCAGTCTATAAACACACAGAGACATAATAAATTGTGCACGACGATAAAATGAAACACTGTCACAATATAGACGGATTAAAATGTACATATTGTGGCAGTGTTTAATGCTGTATTTTATGCACCATTGCCGAAGGAGAAAAGATGTACCTAACGTATTTTTTTACAAATAATTTCTCTCTCTCTCTCTCTCTCTCTCTCTCTCTCTCTCTCTCTCTCTCTCTCTCTCTCTCTCTCTCTCTCTCTCTCTCTTCCTTTTCTCTCTCTATCTATCTATCTATCTATTCATCCATCTACCTATCTATCTATCTATCTATCTATCTATCTATCTATATATATGTATATATATATATATATATATATATATATATATATATATATATGTATGTATGTATGTATGTATACATGTATATATATATACCAGTGTCAGGGTTCCCATTTCGATTTTCACCCGCTTGTGTATGCATTTTAGAGCAAGTGAGTGTAAAAAACAACATCCCCTTGATAAAATCTGTCGGTCACCTCCCTGGCAGCCTATGGCAACGACCAGCCCCTGAAGCAAGAACCGCAAAGTAACCGAGCACACGATATTTTAACCCCAAAACCTCACAGCAGATTGCCAATAATGGCCCCCGGGGTGGACGCACATTGCCATAACAGCGGACCAAGGGACAGGAAAATTTAATTGCGCTACGGACCCAGCGAGACGTGAATTCCTCGTCTCCACCTCGTAATAGGATCGGCGTAGCAAGGACAGAGGGGCGTTGGGAGAGGTCTTTCCTAAAAGCACGGATGTTGTAGAATGTAGGAAAAATAAATAGGAGAGGTATCTGTGGGATTAAGCGATTCCATAACGGTTGATGTATAATTGATTTTTCGACTGTGTTATTTTCGGAACCGTGTCAGTTATGTGAAATAATTCGTATTAAACTGTATATCCGACATCTTCACATTTTCTACTTTATTACATGAGCGTGTACTATGTAAAAAAATATATATAGAATGAAAATTAATATTTCTATAATACTATTTAATGAGCGTTTCATACCTTTCCTATAGTGTCGAAGTGAACTCTATTACTCAGGAGAGTAGCTGGCAAGAATTATTAATACTGGTATTAGCGGAAGGAGTGATATTATATGTATGGGAACTCCTGTTCGCACGTGCACAGTAAGTGTAAGTGTTTATTTGGACGTGAGAAAAAGTCCCTTTGCGTTGCGTTTGGGGTTTGAGGAAGTGAAGAACTTAAAGTCAGTTAGAGCAAAAAACAAAAGCGATTACGGGTAATTTATACGTGAAGAGTGTATATGTCCCTACCTCCCTGTTCTTATTAAAGTCAAAGATAGTCACATACCCAAGTTAACTTAAGGGACTTGTTCGTAGAGGAACATGCAAACTAAGCCGCAGGATGATGCAGTGGCGTGGCCAGTTCCTTCACGCCTCGACCCTAGCATGCTGATGCAACATGCCAGACTCACTCACAGATATGTCAGTTGAGACGGAGTGAACGAGCATGCGTGTGTGAGTGAGTGTGTGTGTGTGTGTGTGTGTGTGTGTGTGTGTGTGTGTGTGTGTGTGT
>NC_051395.1:9678395-9683395 GCF_015228065.2 Penaeus monodon
CAAATATACCAAAGGGAAATCTGTATTTTGCCACTAGTTTCAGTGATTAAAACCATGTCAGTCAACCAATCAAATCCAATTAAAAAGGTAAAAATTAATCCAGATGATCATCACAACAGCTCTTCCAAACTTTGACAGTTGATGTACAGGATTTTAAACCAGTCATATATGTAAAACGACATATGTAATTATTGGTGTTTTCCATGTACACAAATTTAAAAATGTATTGGTGTACAGGGGTCCGTTGTATACCGTAAATATTCAAATTCCAGCTGATGTGGTTAGAGAATTGGCATGCCTGTAGCTGGGTCTAAGGGCCGATCCACTCAGCCGCTAACATTTCCCTGTCCTTCGTTTGTGTTGTCAAAATATTTCGCGCATTGTATGCACCGCAATTATTTTATTTTTATATTGTGTACTGAACATGTCACCGGTGTGTGTTTCCGTATGTGTAACACCGACTTTGAGTCTCGTTGTTTGCGTTTTCTCTTCCATCAGCTACATCCTCCCACATTCCCCTCCTTTCTTCTTATTTCGTTGTTTCCTTCCATCCGTCTCATTCCTTAGTCATGCCAGCCTAAGTTACCGTAAAAGAAGAGAAAGAAAAACAAAGAGCAAGAACCTTAATTCCGAAAAGTTTGTCCAGAAACAATGACCTCAAACTACCAAACGAGAGGCCAATTGTCAGTTAAGAAAAGACCTCCACTTTTTCTTCCTCCTACTTTTTGCTCGCTTTTCTATCAAAGAAGGAATTAGTTTTATTGATATTGGTCTTCAGTTTCCCTTTCATTTTTCAGTCACCTTTGTTTATACTGTTTTACGCTAATCTCTTATATCTATGCTTCTTTTTTTCTGTCCTCTATGCCTGCCATTCCTGTTTTATTTAATTTAATGCCCTTTAGCATTTTTCCATGCATCATTTTCATGTCGTTTTCGTCCCATGCCATAACATCCGTCTAGCTCTAAATTTTACCTCGCTGGCTTTTGGCCATAGCATTTGCACAATCTAATGAAACTAATGAGATTATATGACACATAATGCATTAGTATTAACATTTTATTATTGCCGTTAAAAATGGAAATTTCAGCTCTAAAACGCGGAAAACGACGTACGTGCCAGCCAACAAATCGGTTTAATAATTACAGCTCATCACTGGTGTTTGATATCAGCTTACCCAAATTACAATATAATTCTCCCGATCCACAAATGTTAAATCTCTCATTGTTACCAATATGTTGGACCTTCAGCCGTACTCATGATTATATAGCCAGCGATATGGATGCGTCATACACACACACACACACACCTCTCGTGTTTATATAAACAGATAGAGGGGGGATAGATACTTACATAAATAGATAGATGAATAGACAGAGAGACACATAGGGTAGGTACTCGTAGGTAGATAGATAAATAGGTAAGTAGGTAGATAGATAAATAGGTAAGTAGGTAGATAGATGTGTAGATATATCCAGTTTTACATATAACTCCCTCACAAGTGTTAAGAAGACACCCTCAAAGGATTTGGGATTTGTTAATGAGAGATTGCTATACAGAGTACGTGTCTTTCCTAACCCCTCACCATGAGTAGGACCGGATCCTGCTGTCTGGAAGCCTCCTCATGTTGTCCAGCCGTGCGTGTCACGCGTATACAGATTATGATGAATAGATAGAAAAAATCATATGATTAGATATATAAATTATATAGACTAAATTATATATATATATATTATATATATATATATATATATATATATATATATATATAACGAGTGTTTGTGTGTGTGTTTGTTGGTGTGGTTGTGTGTGTGTGTGTGTGTGTGTGTGGTGGTGTGTGTGGTGTTGTTGTGTGTGAATCTCGCAGCAATAGGCATGCAGTTATATAATATTATATACTCGATAAATTACAGATAACATTAACATATTATATATATATATATATATATATATATATATATATATATATATATATATATATAAAAGAGAAAGAGAGTGAGAGAGAGAAAAAGATACAATAAAAGACTTGATACTGACGCCCGGCTTGTATGTCAGGATAAGACTTGGTCCCTCGCGATAGGTTGGACACTGAATCATTGATTACTGCTTCTAGTATTTCATTCTAATGCATACCAGATTCATCGTTGCCTGGGTGATCACAGCGTAAAATATTCTTCAAACGAGGATAGCATTAATAATTCTTTAAGTAGTGAAGTTTTGTGGTAAAGGTGTTTTTTCACAAGAGCGTACATTAAATACTGAAATTATTTTTTTGAACAAATAATGCTGCTGACGAGATAGTACAACTTCAGCCAAATATCACTTCAAATCATTTCACATTATCCTTATTAGATACATTATGTCTACTCTTTTTCAACATTTTTTCACGCCCGGCTGATATTGCTGCACATTCCCCAGGGCCTGCTGTCTAACTCTTAATACCTTTCATATCACAGAACATCTATCGCCCCTTTAATCAACAAGACTAAAAAAATAATAATGATAAGGCGAGTAGTATGCTTGGAAGTCGCTTTCAATATACTGTACACAGACGCAAGCAAACCCGGGCGAACGCGACGGCTGAATACCACCGAAAACGATATAGAATATTCATGACAGAACTGATCTTACTCGGCGAACGTGAGATTTCGCAGCGCTTCGTGTATCACTGTTTATATTTTAAGATGGGTATTTGCACGTGATGATCCCTTTATGTGCTGATGTTGTGGTTGTAGGTATGCGACTATAGAGATAGGAAGAAGGCCAGAGAGATATGAATAGATACAGATATATTTATATATTATATATATATAGTATATATCAAATTGATAGCGGATGTATATATCATGTGATATATAATATATACAGAAATATATATTAATAACAATATAATATATAGCATATGTTAGTGTATCAATATATATATAAGTGGATATCATAATATATATATATATATTTATATTATATATATATATATAATATATATATTATATATATATATATATATATATATATATATATAGTATCTATTATATATATATATATATAATATATATTATATATATATTATATATATATATATATATAATATAATTATATATAATATATATTTATATATATATTATATATATATATGTGGTTGTGTGTTTGGTGTGTGTTGTGTGTGTGTGTGTGTGTGTGTGTGTGTGTATGTGTGTGTGTGTGTGTGTGTGTGTGTGTGTGTGTGTGTGTTTGTGTTTGTATACATAATATATACCACTGTATTATATTATATCCTCGCTAAATCTTATAAAAACTCAGAGCAGATGCTCATGGAATACATGCGCGCTTGTGTTCTCGGTGGCTTCACAGGGAGATGAAAGTGTGTCGGGTCATTTGCAGGCATCCTCGTGCACATGGGCAGTGGAGAGCTGTAAGGATAGTAGGTATGCGGATGATCTTTATTAAAAAAAAAAAAAAAAAAAAAAAAACTTGGTGTTGCAGAGCATTAATTATGCATTTCCTGTGGCACTGTTCTTTTCTGGCGTAGCTGGCCTGAGAATCTCACCAAAGGTGATACCACTGAATATTGCAGAATCTTGGCTCCAGGAACAAACTCTGTGGCTGTCAAATTAATCTTGGATTGACTCGTGTTTGGTAAGCATGTAACTCGGCACACTTTTATAAGACTTTTATGTGGTGGTGGTGGGGGGGAGGTCTCTCTATATACACGCTTGCTTTGAAATGTGACGATAGGAAAAACATATATATATTTAGGGTTGACACTCATAACAGAGTCTCATTATTATTTTAGCGCTGTCGCCCAATCGACAGCTTACGAAAGCTTTGAAGAAACTAAAGGTCATATAAACAAACTTATATATATGCTTTTACAAACGCACCAACCCACACAGATACACATGCATTGATACAAACGAGTGTGTGTGTGTGTGTGTGTGTGTGTGTGTGTGTGTGTGTGTGTGTGTGTGTGTGTGTGTGTGTGTGTGTGTGTGTGTGTGTGTGTGTGTGTGTGTGTGTGTGTGTGTGTGTGTGTGTGTGTGTGGTTATGTTTATAAATGAGTTAATTTGTGCGATAGCTTGAAACTTAAGGCTATGAAAAAGAACTTAAAAATGAACGAAATCTATACTCAAAACAATATTATATTCTTTCGGTTCGTTCTGCAATCTATCACGCGAGGGGAGAGGGGAGCCTGCCGTCAGCTAATGAAGTTAATTGTGTTAATCATTATTTATGTGAGGGAACCTATCAGTCTCTCAGATCGAAACAGTCGAGGTCTGTTATCCAATTGTGTTATTAGTGATAAATTGTGTTAGCGCAGCGCGTCCGTATCATTTCCGTTGTCTGGCGTTCTGGTACGCTGAAAATGGAAACAAACGGGTGCTTGTGAATAAATACATGCGTCTTTCTCATAGAAACATCTAAAAAAATAAATAAATAAACATATATGATTCATACAAAATACATCAATAATTCATGGGAAAAAACACAAATGATTCATACAAAAAAAACATCAATAATTCATACGAAAAACACAAATGATTCATACAAAAAACATAATTACTTCACAAACACAAAATACAATAATTCACGTACAAGAGAATAGAAAAAAAATATACTGACACACACAAGAAGCATAAACAATTAAGATCTAAAAAAAAAAATTCTCCCCTAAAAAATGGTAATTACATAAACACATTCAATATAAATTTCCATTCTCCATGGCTATCTTCCCCCGCCCATCTGAGGTTTTGAGACGTCCCCGCGCCCGTGTACCGCCCACAAGCACATGGAGGGACCACCCACATGCAACTCTCGCGAAGGGGGCGGAGGTGAAGAGGACCCCCCCCCCCCCCCGTTGGCGAGAGTCAAGGAGGAGGGCGTGGAGGAAGCTACAAGGAGATCGATAGTCAATTGAATATCATATGACGCAGAAGTACACACACACACATGCACGCGGATACAAAAAAATAACATACAAACGTACTTTTATGCATACATATA
>NC_051395.1:9688395-9693395 GCF_015228065.2 Penaeus monodon
AAATTGAAAACTTCGTTTCCTTTTCAATTATTTTTTTCAGCCTTCAAGCCGTCACTGCTCCACACAATTCCAATCTGGGTATAATCATATGTTTTGAGGGGTCTGCTTGTTCTTTGCTGCTAATAATTTAGTTATGAATTGTCCAGTAGACAACTTCCATCTTATATAAGCGCAACATCCCACTGCTACACTACATGCATCACTAAATATAATCAACCCTGGGTCACCAATAGCATTTGTAGGTCCTACGCATCTAAGGATGTATCCGTTCCACTTCTTTTAATTTTTATATATCTTTCACTGTTCTCTTTCTGGCTGTGACATTGGGTCATCCCATCCTAACTTTTCCTTTGCAGTCAGTCCACTGCAAGATGTTGATTCTCTAATTAATATGTTGGCCTTTGGTATAAATGGGTACACAAATCCTAGAGGGTCAAATATTAATGCTATCTGACTAAGCCCATTCTTCTTGTTAACTTTTGTGGGATACGAACTTCTTCGTAAATTTGGACATTTCGTACATTTCTAACTTTTCTTGAAATCTTTATTTTTATTTTGAAGCTAAAATAATGTGCCCAGAATTCCAAACTAACCCAAGCATCTTCTCTTGATCAAAATCATTTAATTTCTTCCTCTCAACATTATTTTAAATCCTCGCTTATCTAAAATTGCTTCGGTCTGATTCATGAGCTTCTTCACTTCGCACAGCTATTAAATATTATTCTCAGTGACATAGACTCTGATTCTGGTTTGATTGGTTTCATGGTGAGGAAGATAAGATATAGGACCTTTATGTCTCTAATTCCTCTTGAGACAATTTACGAGCAACATCTCAGTTAATCATGTCATTAATTTGGTCACAATACTTCAGCATACTCTTCTCCATTAAGTTTTAATCTCCTTTCAAGCGACTGAAGTCTAGCCATGGGCACAAAACAGCTATTGGGTAAATTGCTAGGGTTCATAGTAAATCGATGTGTTACCGTAAAGCATCACAGATCAATTTCAATTCCCTTTCCTCTTTCAAGTGTATATTCACCTGTTAATGGACATTTTCCATATTTGCATCCACCATGAAATTCTTCAACTTGTTTTCTAGTACCCTTTAGAGGCATTATATCTATTTCTTCAACTTTATAAGAACAATTTGAATGATTTACCCTGATTATAGCACAATCTGATGCAATAACCAAAAGCATCCTTCATCAGTTGAAGATTTCCTACAGTATCTTCAACTCTGAGACCTCAAGAATTTCCAGCATTTTTGACACATCAGAGTTAGAGAATACGTAGGCCTTGGGGCAAAATAGAGTTGTTAATAGGAACTATTGAGAGAAAATTTTAATGTTCCACTAATGGATGCAGAAGGTAATATATGGGAAATATATTATGGCATTATGGAGATCACATCCGAAATGCCAAAAAATAGTGTTGAATTGTATCGCTCAACTCTCATCAATCAGGGATGGTTCAAAACACTCCATGAGTAGAATAATTTATTCACATTGAAGCAGGTTCAGATCCAGATTCCGTTTCATTTCATTCAACCTGCAAACAGTAATTCAAACTACTGAAGCAGCAACAACAACAAAAATTTATAACAATGAAATCATAGAAAAAAAAATATAAATAAAAATTTTGTTGCTCTATCATTTATTTTTTATTATTATTGTTATCATCATCATCATAGAGTTATAGAGGCCTCAATATAGTGGTTGTAACTGGTTGGGCACTGATAGTGGTTGAACGGTTTGACTTTTTTTAAGGAAGAGTACAACACAGTTAAAGGGAACACACGAGACGATGTCTTGGCGTAAACGCTGAGCACGGTGTCGCGGGAGGGGGGGGGTGACCTGGGCACGGTGACTGCTGGGACCGAACTGAACATTGCCGGATAATATAGTAGTTTTCTTGTGAATTTACATTAGAGGCCATTATAGCTGGTTTATTAACAGACACGTAGTTATGTAAAGATGTTGGCGTTGTAGTCTTGGCGGAAGCGAAAGTTCCTACGAGTGTTCGCGGGTCAAGGGACGGACTTGGATTGACTCCTTCGGGTCATGCTAGGTCACTTTTCCTCTAGCTTGCTTAGGACGTGGGGCCACAACTGTATGTCGTTGGCTTCTCCCCTCCGGAGCGTTTCCTGTTCTTCGCGAATCGAGGTCATCTCCCGAACGGATTCCTCTGTTTAATGGATGCCACAAGTCATCATCGGCATCATCATTATCATCATCATTGCAGTTATTATTATTGTTATTAAAATTATCATTATTATACATTTCATTATTTTATTTTATTATATATTATCATATATTTTTATGTATCTATCACATCATTATCAGTTATATGTTATCATTATCATTTACTGTTACCATCTTATTATCATATTATATCATTATTATATTGTATTGTTATTATTATTACTGTTACCATTAATATTATTATTATTATTATTTTTTGTTTTGTTGTTGTTTTTGTTGTTGTTGTTGTTGTTGTTGTTGTTGTTGTTGTTAATATTGTTGTTGTTATTGTTTGTTTTGTGTTTATTATTGTTTTTTTTATTTTCTTTTTTTTTTGTGTTTGTAGTTGTCATTATCATTTTTCATGTAATTCCGAGTACTTTGCTATTTTTATTATCTTTTTTTTATTTATTTATATCGTAAAACATGGAGATGAAATTGCACGGAAGTGACTTCACCGTGGCTCATTTGTGAGTTTTTTTTTTTTTTTTTTTTGTTTTTTAACAAAGAATCCCCAGGAAAAAATGTCTGATGAATGGCGATAATCTCAGCAAAACTGTAATTAAGATACAAGCATGTCTAATCTATCTTCGTCCAATGTGAGTATTGTTGTACTGAGATGTTCTTGGTCAGAGTTAGACGAAAAAATAGTAGAGAAGAGAAGAAAGAGAAGAGAGAGAAGAGACAGAGAGAGAGACAGAACAGAGACAGAGACAGAGAGAGACAGAGACAGAGACAGAGAGAAAGATGAACAGGGATGGAAAGAGAGAGATAGAGACAGACAAACCGACAGAGAAAGCTTGAACTATCCATCAAAGCTCTACAGGTTTCAATGTATGTTGGGAAGGTTGCAACAAGTCATTGTGATTGATCCTTGTAATGTTTAACACTGATGCACGCTCATATTCGGATAATTTGATGTTTATGGGACGACATTCAAACAATAATGTGAAATCTAAGTACCGCTATTATACAAGGTAATGATGTTATGAAATGTCTATATATTTCCAAAAATGCTAGCCAATTTTAGACCTGGCTTTAATGTTCATTATTGTTATCATTTACATTGTTATTTTTATCATTATTATTATCATTGTTATTATTATTATTATTTATATTATTATTATTATTATTATTATTATTATTATTATTACTATTATTATTATTATTATTATTATTGCTACTACTGTTACTATTGTAATTATCATTATCATCGTTGTAGTTATCATAATTACAATAATAATTATTATTGTAATTATTATTGCTGTTACTATTATCATGTTTATATATTTTATTATTTACATAATGTTATTACGTGTATCATTATCATCATTATTAGCTGGCAACCTTGAGACGAGACAAGAGTCATACTTGAGGCCGAGAGAGCAGACTTGGTTCCTCGGCAAAACGTCACGCTGTCGCCTTTTGTGTCTTTTTGGTGCGTTTCGTTATTTGTACTTTTCTAACGGCTGCCCTTCGTCGGTGGATGCGAGAAATTTAAAGGTCAAGGGAATTATATATAAGCTGCTGTTCTCCTTCCTAAACGTGTTGCTTTGATAATTTTTTTCCGATTTTACTTTATCTTTTCTTTCGAAAGATGAAAGTGTTGTCAAATAGGACAAATGAAATTAGAGGGAAATATGATGGTAATGACCCAAACTAATGACCCAAACTAAACTTGATATACTTACAATAATGAGGTTATTTCAAATTATTCGTGACAGCGAAATTTATTGACATAGTTATATCTAAAAACAGTCCCATATTCACACATATGCTTAGACGAAACCAGTCTATCTTGCGCACCGACACACACGTTACATGAGTGATCGTCGTTCACACGAACACACACACACACACACACACACACACACACACACACACACACACACACACACACACACACACACACACACACACACACACACACACACACACACACACACACACACACACACACACACACACACACACACACACACACACACACACACACACACACACACACACACACAAATCCTTGCAAGTACAGTACATAAACCCGCATACATGTTTGAGGATTTATAGCAATATGAAATTTTAAAAAAATATAAAAATATAGAGCACAGAATGGACTGACATTTCTCTGTTGCGATGTGTGGAAACACTAAAAAGCCATCCACAGAAACAAAAATATCAAAGCTTATTTCACCTTACCAATTACTTCAATTACTATATTTTTCTTCGGGTCATCTGACTTGTACTTAACTCGGAGCGCAAGGCCACAACAAATGTTCAAACTGTAAATGGTTAGAGGTAGTATGCTTTGGCAACGGCAACTCGGAGACACTTCACTGAAATGTGGCGGAGCTTCGCGTAGAGTTAATTTAGTTTCAATGTCCGGCACTGGCCTCTGCGACTGAGCCGACCGCGGCAAGAGTAATAATATTGATGATATTGATGATGATTGTGATGATGGTTGGGATGATAATGATCATGATAATGAGGATGATGTGATTAATCGTTACTATTTCATCATATCATCATTATCATTATCGTCATTTCATCATCATTATCATCATTTCATAATCATTATCGCCATCATAATCTAACCGTTATCATCATTGTGTTCACTGTTATCATTATCGTCGTCATTATCATTATCAGTTACATTATCATTATCATTATCATCATTACATATCATTATATCATCTTCACCAACATTTTCATTTTCATTATTAGTATTATCATCGTTACCCTTATAACTTATAACTGTCGCTG
>NC_051395.1:9710895-9713395 GCF_015228065.2 Penaeus monodon
GTGAGTGCGTGTGTATGTGTGTGTGTGTGTGTGTGTGTGTGTGTGTGTGTGTTTGTGTGTGTGTGTGTGTGTGTGTGGTGTGTGTGTGTGTGTGTGTGTGTGTGTGTGTGTGTGTGTGTGTGTGTGTGTGTGTGTGTGTGTGTGTGTGTGTGTGTGTGTGTGTGCGCGCGCGTGCGTATACGTGTATGCGTGCTTAAATGCATGTGTACGTGTTAAAACAAGGGTAACTACGTAAGGGCTTGTTCGCGTGCGCGTGAGCATGCACGAGCGTAGTTACGTGTAGGCGTAGGCGTAGCTCTTACAAAAATGTATCATTGTTTATTATGAGAGCACATAGCTTGGGCCATTACTGCCGAATCCTATATTCTTTCTAATTTCAGATGGTTTCCCTTTCATTGCTCTCCTATTTACTGAACTAAAAGAATCACAAGGTAAAACCGTGAAAAGAAATTAACGAGTGAGTTCTGGTGTTTTACTAGGAGAGTGACAGCGTACAATTACACGAACCAATATAATTATCTTTATCTTTTTATATCAGATCACAGGTCACTGTTGTAATCCACTGTCGTAGGGAGTCCGTTATAAGATCCGAAAAAGATAAAAACAAACACAAAAGGCGACAGCGTGCCGTCCTGGCGAACCCCAGCCTGCTCTCTCTCTGTCTCAGGTGTGTCACTGGCGGGCTTCCCCGAGGTGCGCATCCTCACCTTCACGGCAATTAGCTATTACACAAAGCGCTAGTTTTCCTTCTGCGCAATTATTTGTGCTTTCTTTTTAAGTTTCTAAAATGGTTATTCAAGGCGTTTCTCTTTCAACTTATAAAGGTGGTTCCTTTATTCAACACCTGCGCAGGTGTTTTTGTCCGCACCCTGGTTCTCGCGCCTCGTGTAGTGCTCTTGTTTTGTCTTCGTTTTTAATTATTGTCTATCTGCAATTGCTCGTGCGTGCCAGCCCGACTGCAGATCCGATCACGACAGTAGCATAATTCGCAAGATTTGCGTACATTAACCTAGTCCTCACGGCAAGTTAAAAGAATCCTGCCTTTAAAAGTATTTGTTTACGAAGACTTCTGCGCCGGCGCTGCCAAGGCTCTCAGAGACCAGTTGTAGAAGCTTAGGCGGCCGGGGAATGAAAACAAGGACACGTAACTCTACTATAGGAAGCTAGTTGTAACAGAGCGCTCACGCCCTCGTGCCCAGTCAACCTCGGCGCTCTCCATGTCACCGGCACCTGAGACCGCCTCTAATCCGCTGCAGCTGCCCCGTCCTGCTCCAGCCTCGTTCATCTTGCGTCATCCATCCTGCATCACACAATAGCTACTCGGTTGTTGTGAAGACACCTGAGTGAGGTGTGGGATACAGCACGTCACAAAAACAAGAACTGTATTTAAATAATTTTCTACCAATATCAGTCCTTGTAATTTTCAGCATTTTTTTCGAACAACTTAGGCACAAAAGACTGAGTTCCTGGATGAAAATGCTGCAATTGATCAATTTCACTGTGGTTTCTTTAAAAATAAATGTACTCAAATGGTTGTTTCCGAATTTACCAGCGAAACATTAAAATAATTTTATGACTGGAAATCTACCTTAAAAACCTATGTTGTCTTGTCTAAAGCCTTTGACATTGTTATCTATGGTATTTTGTTATCAAAACCAGATCACTGGTATTAGAGGCTCTGCCCTTGCATAGTTTACATCTTATTTCATAAATTGAAAGCAATATGTATATTAATATGACTGTACCCGTCCACTTTTTTCTTTACGTAGATGGCATGATAAATGCTTAGATGACATGCTAAATGCTAACCAATTTAACCGTATTATTTACGCTTTTGATACGCGTTACTCTTCAGGAAATTCATTTCCAAAGGTAAGACGAACAACTGACGAATGAATATCACGACATTGGTCGTACTAAATAACTGACAGTTAAAGGTTGCAAAAAATATATGTAATCTCCCAAAGGAACAAACGTATGCTAATTATTCTGCCAGGTGTTACTCTTGCAGGTGTTCCTCTTAAAAGTACGAAATTCCTGGGCGTTTAAGTGGATTTTCGATTTGAACGGGATATCGCACAATAGCAACCCTTAGTCTAAGTCCAAGAAACGTGTTTAATGTAATAGCCCATAACCAAACTGACGATTTCCTAGTCTACCCATGTCTCATACACGGTTTGGGGAACAACTAGTTTTAATTCCCTAAAAGCATTACACAAAAATGACGGCTTCGTAAATCTCAAGCTCCTAAAGCTTAATGAAATTATAATGCAATATATTCTATGCTTTCCACCTCTCTTTCTACAGCGATATGATATAGATGAATGTGAAGATGATCATGTATTCATTTACACTAGCTGGGAACTCGAAAGGATATTGTAACCAAGCTGTATCTTATAGCCATTCACTGTATTCTCCTTTAATATCATGTTAAGTTGCCTGGTATTTCTAGAAACAGTTATTGTAAAATTATTTGTTAAAATTTAACCTTTGTTTTGAT
>NC_051395.1:9728395-9735895 GCF_015228065.2 Penaeus monodon
TTCCCAGTTACTCAATAGCTGCAAACATACACGCCATGTTATTAATGCTGGTAAAATGATACCAAAATGATACCTCACCGTAACGCTCCGAGATATTACAGGGTATAGAATATGAGTCATCATTATCCATTTTTGTTTTTCGTTTTATTGAACTTCATGTTGGATATGAGGTTATCATGACTTTTCTGACTATCTCTTTTTTCGTTGTTTTTGTTCACCAGATTCTGAAATGGGTTGATCCTGAATTTCCTAAAGATAATTTTCAGAGAATTACAAGGCGACGGAAACTGCGCCTTCACTCTGAATCGGTTGCGAGTCGGTTTTTCATTCCCCAAGCTATTTCCCCTAATAAAACGCGATCTGTCATCGTCGGATTTCACGAAAAGCTTTTGAGTCCAGAAAGAAATAAGAGAAAACGCTCATCATAGACTGAAATTTCACTCCAAACTAAAGAGGAGTAAACGTCCAAAGAGCAACAGACCTGATTCTTTGAGTTGACATTCGAGGACACTGGACTGTGAGGCGCTGAGCCCGGAGGCTGTGGAATACTCAGGGTTTCTTCGGATAAGGCGGCTTTGCCTGCTTATACCATATATATATATATATATATATATATATATATATATATATATATATATATATATATATATATATATATGTATATATATATATATATATATATATATATATATATATATATAATATATATCTTCTTCTTTTAACGGTAGGTTCATGTCTGAGCCGCCGTGGTCACAGCATGATACTCAATTGTAGTTTTTTCATGTTGTGATGCTCTTGGAGTGAGTACGTGGTAGGGTCCCCAGTTCCTTTCCACGGAGAGTGCCGGTGTTACCTTTTTAGGTAATCATTCTCTCTATTTATCCGGGCTTGGGACCAGCACTTGACTTGGGCTGGCTTGGCCACCCAGTGGCTAGGTAGGCAATCAAGGTGAAGTTCCTTGCCCAAGGGAACAACGCGGCGGTCGGTATATATATATATATATATATATATATATATATATATATATCATATATACACCATATATATATATATAGATATATATATATATATATGTATATATATTATATATATATACCATATATATATATATATATATATATATAATATATATATATATAATATATATATATATACCCATATATGTATATATGTTATATATACACCATATATATATATATATATATATATATATATATTATATATTATATATATATTGTGTGGTGTGTGGTGTGTGTGTGTGTGTGTGTTGTGTTGTGTGTGTGTGTGTGTGTGTGTAACTATATAATTATACATATATATACATATATATACATATATACATATATACATATGTATATATATACATATATATATATACATATATATACATATATATATATATATATATATATATATATATATATATATATATATATATATATATATATATATATATATACATGCGGTGTGTGTGTGTGTGTAAATATATTGTACGTATCTGTGTATGTGTGTGTGTGTGTGTGTACATATATATATGGTCTCCAGGCAGGCCCTCGGCCCATCTCTAATTCTTCGCGACAGGTCTTGTCGAGCTGCCCAACCCATGACCTCCTAGGTCGTTCCACGGGCCTCCTTCACCCAGGATTGTCTCGCAGAGAGACAACCTGATGAGCAGGGTCCTGCACAGGGAAACGAGTCCCCATATAGCCTGAGTTGGCGATCCTAGATTATGCAAGTAACAAGTCTCATGCCAGTCTCACGGTGTAGCCGTCGGTTGGACACATGGTCCTGCCAACTGTACCCCATGATCCGGCGAAAGGACTTGTTACAAAAGGCATCAAGACGAGACTCCAAGGCACTAGACAGCGTCCAGGTTTCGCTCCCATAGAGCAAAACAGGCAGTATCAAGGCCTTGAAGTCACGTAGCTTGGTCCTTTTGCATAGGTACCGACATCAAATTCTCTTGTTGATCAAGTTCATGGCTCCTATTGCCAGACCAATCCATCTACTGACTTCTTGGTCGGACAGCCCAGAGATATGAAATACACTACCAAGGTATGCAAAGCTTTCTGTGACTTCAACGTCCTCGCCGCATGTATGGATCGACTGAACAGGTTTCCCTAACAGGCCCCCAAAGTCCTGAATCTTGGTCTTGGTCCAGGAGACCTCTAGGTCCAAGGGCTTTGCCTCATTGCTAAATGCATCAAGAGCCGCCACCAATGATTCCTGAGACTCAGTAGGATAGCAACATCATCAGCTAAGTCAAGGTCTGAGCCTTGATATCGCCCAGTGTTGCTCCACACTGACTTTGGATAGTAGCTCTGTCCATTATCCAGTCTATGCAGGTGTTGAAAAGTGTTGGTGCAAGGATAAAGCCTTGCCTCTCCCCTGAGTTAACAGGGAAGAAGTTCGACAGGCCCCCACTGCGCTTTGTACACATTAACTTTACATCCTCCTTTTACGTACTAATTATAAATCGATAATAATCATCACTCTAATAAAAAATAAAAGTGAGATGAGATCAAAGCACTCACCCCCAACTCCCACTTTATTTTGTGTTATTTTTACTTAGTCGAATAAGTACCTGTTCCTTTCCCAATTTATTTCTTTACACAATAGGAATTGTCTCCTTTGACTAATTTCGTTGTTGTAACCACTGGCAATAATAATAATAATAATAATAATAATAATAATAATAATAATAATAATAATAATGATAAATGATAAATAAATATTTCTAAACAACAATGTCAAGCGATAAACATGGCGTGTTGGCACTGCATCATTTTCAACTTTTCTCAGTCTCTGCATGTCACAGGAGAGCAGAAACCCGTTTCAGTTATCACATTTCAATTCAAATGAATTTAACAGTTATATTCATTCGCTTATCAGGCATTATAATCATCAATTTCCGGGCAAAACGAGATTTTTAATACCTAGCACCTAACATACCAGCATGTGAGCAGAAACCAGTCTGAAAATAGTTATGAATATCTGCCTACTCCCCTCGTCCCATTGAAATGTGAATACCATCAAACAAACCATTTACAGATAATTTACTCTAACATTTATAACACTAAATTTTACTATATTTATATGCTCTCAAAATAACAATACGTAAATAAACATTTCGGTGGGGTTTGGCAATTCTACAGGGACCGCATGTTTTTACAATTTTAGCCAATGCACCTTTTATATGTCGAATCAATATCGATCTCGACATATTTATATATATATATATATATATATATATATATATATATATATATGTTTTGTGTGTGTGTGTGTGTGTGTATATTTGTGTGTGTGTGTGTGTGTGTGTGTGTGTGTGTGTGTGTGTGTGTGTGTGTGTGTATGTATACATATACATACATATATATACATATACATATATTCATACATATACATATGTATATATAAATACATATATGTATACATACATATACATTTGTATATACATATAAATACATATGTGTGTGTGTGTGTGTGTGTGTGTGTGTGTGTGTGTGTGTGTGTGTGTGTGTGTGTGTGTGTGTGTGTGTGTGTGTGTGTGTGTGTGTGTGCGTGTGAGTGTGCGTGTGTGTGTGAGAGAAAGAGAGTGAGTGTTTGTGTGTTAGGGGGAGGGGTGTATGTGTGTGTGTTTGTACATATATATACACACACATTCTGCTTGATTGTGTGTATGCGAGTGCTTAGGCAAAGTTTCTAAAAAAGCCAAATATTCTCGGAAGCAATTGCTACAGTATCAGTCTTACCCTCCCAATTAGCTGCTGATTTCAAGATGAACTCGCAATAAACGGTGATGCAAGACTTGCCCAACAAGTTGTTTCAATAAGGGAGAAGAGCTAAGCTCAGATGGTCCCGACTGCTATATTGAAATTATCATATAACTTTTTAAATTGATGCAATTTTCTGGTGAACACAACGTTATTTGGAAGATTGTTTCATGTTTTAATAGTTCTGATTGGGAAACTGAACTTCTTCTTGCGTTCAAAATTATACTGTCATCTTTCTCTAACTTCACCCTTCCTGTAATATAATTGAACATCAGTATCATGTCACCTCTTTTTTTTCCTTTCCTCCAAAGTAGTAAGACCTATTTTCTATAGTCTTTCTTCGTAGCTCATATCTCTTAGAGTAGTTCCTATCTTGGGGCTGCTCTTTGAACTCTTTCTAGTTTATCTATATCCTTTTTTAAGTGTGGACTCCATACACTGCACCATACTCAAGGCTAGGTCTTGAGTATTAGCATTAGCATTTTATGAACCATGTCATTTATATGATCATTTGGGCTTAGGTTCCTGTGTATGATCATTCCAAGGTCTTTTTCTTTATCTGCTTGGTTTAATATTACGTCTCCTAACTTGTATTGGTATAGTGGACAATTTTTACTTTCTCCGAACCTGACTACATGGCATTTATTGGTGTTAAATTCCATTTTCCATGTACAACTCCGAATTAATAGGTTCTCGAGGTTACTTTGGAGGCATTGGCATGAACCGTCGTCTATTATCCTTCTTTGCAATTTTGCGTCGTTTGCAGATAACTACCTGGACTAATGTTTGACCCTAAATTATTTATGAAAATAGTAAACATTATCGGCGCCAAGACCGATCCTTGAGGTACTCCGCTAGTTACTCGTCGCTATATATAGTGCTTCCCTCTACTTATGGTTCTCATTTGTCTTTCATGAAGAAAATATTCCATTAATTCGAGGAATTTGCCTTTCACTCCCCCTAGGTGTTCTAATTTCCATAAGTCTTTTATGAGACACTTTATCAAATGTTTTCTTAAAGTCTAAGAATACACACTCCACCCAACCGTCTCTTTCTTGTAGTATTTCAGAAACTCTGTCACAGAAAGAGAGCAAATTTGCTACGCATGACCTTCCTTCCCAAAAGCCAAATTGTTCATTTGATATCATATTGTGTTTTTCAAGTATTTCAACCCACTATTATGCTCCTTCTGAAACCTGTACTCTATTTATTCTACTCACCATTTTTCGTCTCTTCTAACTACTTTCTCTCGCTCTCACTTCCCTTTCCTTTCATTTTTTTCCTTTTACTCCTTCTTCTTACGTTTTCCTTTTACCATCCTGAGCTCCTCCTCGTTTTCTACTCTTTTCCGTTCCTTCGTTATCTTATCCTTTTCACTCGTTTTCCTTCTCTCTCATTTCTCTCATTCAGTTTTTTCGTTCATTTCCCCCTCTTTTCTCTTTACTTCGTGATGTACGTTCTTTTGTAGCTTTCTCTTCTCGCATGCTAATCTCCTTCTCGTTTTCTACTTTTTTCTATTTCTCCGGTAATCTCTTGCTCATCGCTTTCATTTCCATCTCTTGGCTTGCTTTTATTTCTCTGCTTTTCGTCCCTTTTCTTAAGCTTCCGTCCTCATACCTACTCCCTATCTTCCACCCTAATACCCTACCAGTCCCCTCGACACCCTTGATACTTGGTCCCGAATCCCGAACCGAACTTGGGTAATCCAGCGAGCGGCGCTCAAACACGCTGGAGATGGTTCCCGCCCACACAAGCAGCACGGTTACACTTTGTTGCTGCCAAACAATGTTTTTTTTGTTGAAACGTGTACAAATAAGGAAATATCATTGTTGTTTCCCGAGTTTTCCTCTCTGAGCTTCGAATGCTCCGAATCTTTGAGTGGCGAATGAGCCAAGTGACCGTACTTTAAGGAAGTATAGATTGATATCGTCTACAACCCTATAAAAGAAAAAAGAATTCTGCGAGTTTTTATCGCCACTTCTTCAATTTAAAGGCTTCTTTTAATAGTTGATGGGGACCTAAATATTTTTTTTCTTTTTTTCTTTTTTTACATTTATTTCTTTTACCTAATGGCTTGAACTTTTTTTTTTTCATACCAAACCCCTCCCATTATTTTACAATATTAGTTTTACGTTATTTAAGGTTTTATGTTTTAAAACTACTTACATCTTACGTTTCATTAATTATCTTTTTTTTATTATTAATCTTATATCGGTTATACAACTTTGAATATTTTGCCACGTCACCTTCTTAATTATAGATTATATTAATTAACGGAGGCTCACAGAGGACACTCGGGGTATTTATTGTATGTATTGTGAACAGATTTCGCCTTGTTCCGGGTCTTGTTTTAATTTCAGTGTATAGTTTTGCTGAGTTTTAACGAGTTCTCCTTACGGCGTTTTTAACGTTCTGTCAATCTGTTTTCATGCATTTAATGCTAGTTATTCTCTAATCCTTTTACTGTTATTTATTGTTGATGAATAATTTTGTTAAAGAATCTACTGTTCGGTAATTGTATATAGGTTTTGTTGAAACGACGTGGCCCTGTTGTATAAATACCTGTGGAAAATAAACCCATACGGGTTGTCTTTGGGCTTGGTGTTTGTGTGTACTCCTGGATTATCCTTTACTGTGGCGTCGCAGGATCAGCAAGAAAAGTTGTGTGTGAGCCGTTTTTTACATGTCAATTAGGAAATGCTGGACGTGATCTTTACATTTTTTTTTTTTTTTAAACATTGGCCAGCACCAGCCAGAGAGGCCCCACTCTTAGAACCTAAGTCCCTTTGTAATGTTGATCCGTTCTTTCAGGACGAGATTCCGTATGTTTTATTCATTTATATTTTTACTTTTACCATTGATGCTCTGTTTTTGTTCATTCGAAAGAAGTCAAGAACACCATAACCCGACCCTATTTCTAAGGAATGTGTCCTTAGGGCATGGGACAATAAGTCTCCTCACAGGGGGAGTGAACGGGCCCCTCTCTCTCATTCTTTCGGCCCTAAGCCGCCATTCGCCGCTTGGGTGGATGATTTCGGGCTTCCCCTCGACAGAAAACCTTACATTTGCTATCAAAATCCCGTTACAAGAATTTCTTTTGCATTACTTTCCGAAAGTTGTAGCACTTTCAGGCTCTTTAACGTTTCTTGAATAATTTTTTGATAATTTTCCTGTGACCACACCGATGTATGAGGTGGAATGTACACTGTGGTTATTATCATATTTATTCCGTTTATTACTACCTCATTTGCCTTTAGTTCTGCTACGAGATCTATAATTCTTTTCCTTGTTAATATTGCTACCCCCCCTCCTTTTCCATTTGCCCTATCCTTTCTCCAAATATTGTAGTCTCTGAGTCCTAATCGTCTACGGAGGGTCCAGTTTGGATTCAGTGATGCATATTGCATCTGGCTTATTACTTTCCGTAATCGCATCTAGTTCTAGTAACTCCGAACATAAACTAGCTATATTTGTGTTAACTATTTTTATATCATCTTTCGGTATTCCATTTGGCTGCAAGGCTAATGAGTGTCTGTCTCCACATTTTGGTTCCGATAGTAAACTTGTTTTGCTTGGAGGCCTCTCACCCTCCAAATGAAAAAGTTTTTTCTACTTCACTCCTTTGTTCGTTTTTGTTTTTTGCCCCTTCCAATTTTTTATGCAGTATTTCTCTGTCATCTTGGTCATATTTTCTCTTATCCAGATTTTCCTATATTCTACGTGT
>NC_051395.1:9738395-9745895 GCF_015228065.2 Penaeus monodon
TCAACCGCGGTTTATGCCACGGCGGTGACTTCCCCTACGACGCTTGCGCTCGACTTCTCAAGGCGATATGTCGTTTTCTAGGAGGGCAATCGAGGTGAAGTTCCTTGCCCAGTGGAACAACCCTCCGGCCGGTGACTCGAACCCTTGAACTCAGATTGCATATATATACATACATACATATATACATATATATATATATATATATATATATATATATATATATATATATATATATATATATATATATATGCATATATATGTATGTGTGTGTGTAAATTTACAAATTTGTGTAGCTGTGTGTGTGTGCGTGTGCGTGTGTGTCTTTGTGTGTAATTGATATAAATAAAATAATAACATTATATGTATATAATAATATATATGTGTGTGTGTGTGTTGTGTGTTGTTGTGTGTGTGTGGTGTGTAGTGTGTGTACAGCATATCAATAACATAAATATACATACAATATCATTTTATTTGAATGTATATAGATATACATACACACACACATGCACACACACACACACACACACACACACACACACACACACACACACACACACACACACACACACACACACACACACACTCATGGATATAGAGACATGCGTTCACAAATGATACGATTCGCTGTGACTAGTGCTAGCCACACAGAATCAACACATTTGCTATTTATGAAACAGTGACGTTTAAATTATATGGAAACACTGACATAATCCCCGCATTAACTTGCCATTCTCTACAAACACAAAGGCGGCCAATATTTGATATTGTTTTGATCAGCACATCAACCCAAAAATGGAAACAGAATCATTATGTAAATCACGTTGTTCAGATCATGCTACTCTTCCCCCACAACACGACAAACAAGCAAAGTACCTGTTTGATTTGCTTTACCTCCGCATTCTACCTGGAACTAGGAATCCGTCACCAGAAATATGATAACGCGATAGATAAACGAGCATTTAGCAAATAATAGAGGAGGCGAGCAACTGTGTTAGCGAAAATCTGCTACTCTAAAATAGCATGATGAATATTCCGCTACGTTTTTCTGTGAGATTGGAAAGCGAATTTCTCCGTTAGAGCGACTGAATAGCTGCCTTTTGTAGATAAATTGCTCCGTGGAACAAAAAGTCCGATATCTTGTTTTTTCTTTTTTTCTCTCTCTTTTTTCGCGGACCAAATAGAGAAAGAGAAAGTGTGGAGTCTGGGCTTTTAGAGAGAGGAAATTGCTCGATAGGAACATTGTTCACAGAGAAAAAATCGGTTAATGTTACACACTCAAAGCCTTTGCCCACCCTTAAGAAATGACGGAAGGGAGAGAGAGTTAGAGAAAGAGAGACAGAGAGAGGGAGGGAGAGAGAGAGAGAGAGGGGGGGGGGAGGAGAGGGAGAGGGAGAGGGAAAGAAAGCGAGAGAAATAGAGAGAGAGGGGGGGGAGGGAGAGGAAGAGAGAGAAGAAGGGAATAAAAAAAAGAAAAGGAGTTATGGTCAAAGATCTTTATAATTTGTCCAGGATTTTCTATAAACACTAATGAACCGCATCATCATAAGAATATCAAAAGGCAAAGTAAAATATTCAACCATCAAATAAGAAACTAACACAGAGAGAGAAAAAAATATTCTTTTATTTTTTGACAATAGTCAATTTGCTAACGAGGTGAGGAAACAGGAAAGAGAGAGAAAGAGAAAGAGAGAGAGCGAGAATGGAGATAAAAATCACAAACATTATGCTTTCAGAACACTTATTTTTTCGCACATCCCTTAGACAATAGCGAACCCAAGTAACTAGCCCAACTACACACATCCTACCATGTCCATTTTTACGTTTACACCCCGACGTGTCTTCCTCACTACCTCAATTAACACACTGGCATGAAGGAGAACCCAGTACCATCACACCAGTACACACTACACCCTCGTAGGCTCAAAGGTGAGTGTAGTTTTTGTTGACGCGATGGACATACAATCAGCTAATGGACGAGTTAGTATTAAGGTTAATCACGTGAGAAGAGGTATCTGTTCCTTGGTCTTCATTGTGCATGTCGGCCCTTGTGCTAGCGAGGAAAAAAAATTTCTTGTGTGTTTGTTTGAAATTATATATATATCTGTTTTCAATTCAGAGAGTGGTTTGGGTCTAGAACGTTGCTTTGTTCTGTATAATTCGAAATTGTTTAATGATGAGGGAATTTTTACTGCAAGGAGTAAAAACAAACAAACGGAAAATGATACATTTGTTGAGGGTAGGCAAAGTTCCACTTAATGATTTAAATACATTTTGTAAAATATATAAGTAAAAGACTAAACCACACTTAATTATGAAAAAGGCAGTAACCTTCTTTCGATAGATTTCATTTAATACAATCGTTCTCCCTTTCCTGTTTATCCTCAGAACTGTGACAGCGCCGACTCTTCGTCTGTCGGAAATTCTAGCTTATAACTCATGTAGCTTATATCACGAGACAGCTAAGAACGGTGGATAAAAAACCGTAAAACATTCTGCACATTTGAGAGCTGTTACAAAAGCTAAGGAGACTGTTAAACATAAAATATAGTGTTATAGTCTCCCTTACCCTGTCTTTTTTTTTTTTTACCTATTGCATGACAGAATAAAGGACTCGAGGCAGAGTAACAGAAAGTAACGAGGAAATAGGAATCACACCAAAATAACATTAAGTGAACAAAGTATCCTCTTTCCGACCTTGTACCCATCTGCATATCTATCCATTTTTTCTTTTTTGATATGTCTGTTCGTATACATTTACACAATACGCGTGTAAGTACATACGTACGTATGTACGTGCACGCGTACATACATAAATATATATACACACACGCGCATACAGAGAGATACATAAAGAGAGAGAGAATGAGATAGACTGACCGACTACTAACTGACTGACTGACTGACTGACTGACTGACTGACTGACTGACTGACTGACTGACTGACTGACTGACTGACCGACCGACCGACCGACCGACCGACCGACCGACTGACCGACTGACTGACTGAGTGACAGGCACAGAGAGAGATAAACAGACTGTCAGGAGGCATTCCTCTCCTTAATCATACGAGGTAGTCCTTAATAAAAGTGGTTAAGAAACGCACGATCTGCACGAAGCGTACTAAGCAGGTGAAAGCGTGTCAGTAACGTGGCGTGGCTGGAGAAGTGTCCTATGCATGCAGCCGGTGTAACAGGCCCGCGTCGGTGAGTGAGGCTCACTTGTCAACACAGGCGGTTGGCTGGAGACTCTCTGAAGACTCTCTGGAGATTGGCTGAGGAATGACGTAGGTGGTTAAGGGCGTGGCCTACGCGTGACTGGGCTCTGTGCTGACGGTTGATTGTGTGTTCTATATGTTTGAGGGTACAGGTTGGGCTTCCGAGAATGGTTATCGAATAGCAGGAGGAGTCGGATTGGTTGATCTGTTCCTGTGGTAAGGCCTTGGACTTATCTAAAACAGACAGGCAAAGGCAGAGAGAAAGGCATACAAACGGTGAAAGAGAGAGAAAGAGGGAGAGAGAGAGAGAGAGGGAGAGAGAAGGCGGAGGGGGGGAGGCGAGCCGAAACCAGACCAGAAGAGAAAGAGACAGAGATATACAGAGAGAGAAACGAAGGAAAGAAAGACAGAAATTTAAAGTTGTATAGAGCATATATAGAACACCGAGGTAAAACAAGTGCCACAGAAAGCCAACTCAGAAAAGATTCGATCGCCACATGGATAAAATGAATTATGACATTCATTTTAGAAAGGGAGGCACAGATTCGAGGACGGCGCAGTGTAACATCTGTGTCTTCTGAATCATTTGTCTCGGTGTCTCGTTCAATCACATCGACCCGATGTGTTTATATTTATTTTTTATTGGTTGGTAGACTTAAATCAGTAATATGTTGATGGGTAAGTGTTCGCGCAAATTCTTCATGAAAACTGATAAAGGAACAAGGAAATTCCGCCGTTTGTTCTTGTGTGAAGGAGGGATAAGAATTATCCTTCAGAGTCTGGATAAGTTACGAGAAACTCTTCGGACCGATTGATTAATTTATGACGCGTGAAGTTTTAACGCTCTGGTGTGTAAACTGCTTCGAACTCGAATCTTAACGATATTCGGGGAACTGCATCACAAAAGGAACAACAACCATGGCGGCTCTTGTTAGTTGCCTTGGCGTAAAATGTATCGCCTTCTATGAATCCGGAGTGCGCGCAAATCTTTCGAAATGAGCTGAATCGCCTGGACGTAAAATTTCACTACAGGCAAACACCCTTACGAGAAAGGGTTTAAAATTCTTGCTTTTCCCACATTCAACTGCTGAAGGAAAGTGAGAGGGGCCGAAAGGAAGGCGATTTTTTTTAAGAGAAATACTTCACAAGAATCTGGATCAATGGAAGTGATGTGTCCGTTCCCGAGTTTGTTACGCATGTGCATAAGTGGTCCACATGTCACTGGTTCTAAATTCCCCTGCACTGAGCGAGTTGGCGATTCACACGCGAGGAAACACAAGCGCACACGTTCGCACAAATACATTTTTATTTCTCTCTCTCTCTCTCTCTCTCTCTCTATCTATCTCTCTATCTATCTATCTATCTATCTATCTACCTATCTTTCTATCAATCTCTTTCTCTCTCTTTCTCTCTCTCTCTCTCTCTCTCTCTCTCTCTCTCTCTCTCTCTCTCTCTCTCTCTCTCTCTATATTATATATATATATATATATATATATATATATATATATATATATATATATATATATATACACAAAATTTATGTGTATATATTTATGTATGTTATATATATATTATATCTTATATAAAAGAAAGATTTGTTAATATATAGATCTCATATTCTAACCAAAATAGAAATAATACATCCAAACGTCTCACAAGTCTATAAGATTCAATAGTGGACCATGCATATATGGACCTTTTAAGCTAATAGGAGTGCCACAAAGCGCCAATTAGGAATACTAGGTTCCATTACCGTGCTAAATAAGTCATAAGGCCCCAGTGCACATCGAGTGCGCCACAGTAGATAGAAACAGCGTTAAAAAAAATCACCCCCATGAGAAAAAGAATACCAAATTACGAAATCATTAGAAAATGACAAGCATCACCTGTCCCATACCCACAGGACGCCGAATAATTGTGCCAAATCACGTATTACAGTTTTTCTGAAGTAGATTTGCTAAAGAACCGCCAAACCGCAAGTATGTAAGTACAGTACATCACAAAATCAGGTAGGTTTAAACATGGTTACCACAGACCGACAGATATACTCAGCCACTCGACAGAAGATAAACTATGCATTAACAAAGCGTAATTCAAGCGATGGCACCTCAACCGAGTGCCAGACGCTGACCCCGCGGTCGACCGAGGGCGCACGCCGGTAGGCTTAGCAGCCGCTAGGGAATGCGACAACTCTCCGAAAAACTGCCAGATACAAAACCACCTTTCTAACTTCCTCGAACCCCAAACCCCATCCTTACCCATTCCAACATCGTCATAAATCCTCCTCTCCCACATTACCCGCCTCCTTCCCTCAACCCCTCTGCTGCAAGCCTACAATTTATGCACATTATAATGCATGGGGTCTTTGCAATGGAGTGAGTATGTGTGCTTATGCAGACGCCGTTCAAACGTTTGCGAACTGAGTATGAGTGAGTATGCACAGAAGTGCGCAGGTGTATGCGTGTGTGTGTGTGTGTGTGTGTGTGTGTGTGTGTGTGTGTGTGTGTGTGTGTGTGTGTGTGTGTGTGTGTGTATGCAAGAGAAGCAATATATACGTAGATATATATAACTGTGCGTATGTGTGTTTGTATATGTGTGTATGTATATATATATATATATATATATATATATATATATATATATATATATATTATATATATATATATATAATATATATATATAGTATTATATATATATATATTTATATATATATATATATGTGTGTGTGTGTGTGTGTGTGTGTGTGTGTGTGTGTGTGTGTGTGTGTGTGTGTGTGTGTGTGTGTGTGTGTGTGTGTGTGTGTGTGATATGTGTGTGTATATTGGTATGTGTGTATATATATGTACGCATGTGTGTATGTATGGTATATGTGTATACACGTATGTATATGTATGTATATATGTATATGGGTATATATATGTGCATGTACAGGTAAATAAATAACAACAAATAACATGTACAGGTGTATACATGTATGTGGGTGAACAGTAACGTGTACTCATAAACGTATGTGCACATATAAGAATGTGTATGGATATATTCATATGTGTATATATAGTCATAAGTATGTGTACAAGATACATGCGCATGTGTGTGTTTGCATATATGTGGGTGCGTATACACATATGTATGCGCATATGATGTGCGCATATGTCTATATATGTGTATGCATGTGCATGTGTGTAGTTATGTATAATGTAGGAGTATGTATGCATATCATATGCATAGGAGCATATGTAAAGGTGTATGCTTGCATGTGCATGTACACGAAAATGAACATCTGCGTAGTACTTTGGGTATTTGCGGCTGAACAACTATGTCTGCACTAAGGGTGCATATGCATAAATGAAATTAGTGTATAAGATATATTCATATATATATATAGATATATATATATATATATATTATATATAATATATATATATATATATATATATATATATATATATATATATATATATATATATATATGTATGTATATATATATATATATATATATATATATATATATATATATATTATATGCACTACTGATACTCAAGCCCATGCTCACAGGAGAATACCCTGGTGTAGTGAACAGGCCCGTGCGATGCTGTTCATAAATCCACACTAGACAGGGCCAACCCTGCTGGAGGGGCTTATCAGTGGCATCCCGGTTAAACTACTCCCCCTCCCACCAAGATATACCTAAGCCAGTAGGTGTAGGGTAACTCGGCTGTCTACCTCTCAATCAAAAACCATGATTGCACAAACAGAGCAACAGCCCTCATTCCCCGGAGACGAAGGAGCCCCTGGTTGCGGCGGCGATCAGGATCGCTCTGGAGCAGAGGGTTCTAAAAATTTACAGTTAAAAACAAGCCGTTGATGAACCTTTGCACACATAATATAAGGACAGTGAGAAACTGAATCCGACTTACTAGCGTTATTTGAGGAACTCTCTTTCATTAAAAGGGATGTTGTAGGACTCTGTGAAGTTAGAAGACTCGGCGAAGAACAGAAGATACTAAATGATGGATACGTGCTCTAATTGGAGAGCTAAACCCCAAAATAGCAAGAAGGAATCAGGGGAAGGTTTCTGAGTTCACAAAGTTTAGAAAAGAATGTCGTGAAATTCTATAGTATAAGCGAAAGAGTGGCTTTGTAACAAGAAAACTAAATAATAGGTACATTTACCCATTGAGAGAGTAAAAGCACATTTCACAATAATTATGGGAGATTTTAATGCCAAAATAGGTAAAAAGACAGGAGAAACCGTAGTGGAATAGGCCTAGGAATGAGAGGGG
>NC_051395.1:9763395-9768395 GCF_015228065.2 Penaeus monodon
TGTTAATTTAAACTTTCATCAAAGATATAAGTGTCGATATATCCACGTTAATGCGCAACAATCGTAGACAGAATGCAATAACGTAAATATATCGATGTTTGTATTATAGATGAAAGTTTAAATTAACAAATCATTTAATAAATGCCTTCGTATATGTAGGCCTATATATATAAATAGACATATATGTAAGTTTATGTAAAATATACGTAAATACACATTTCTGGCTAACTATTTATCTATCTATATAGTGTGTGTGTGTGTGTGTGTGTGTGTGTGTGTGTGTGTGTGTGTGTGTGTGTGTGTGTGTGTGTGTGTGTGTGTGTGTGGAGAGGCAGGAGAGTTGTCACGAGTCTGAAAATAAGAAATATGCAATAGTTGGCCCTGACACTCTTTCCCGAAAAAATGACTATGAATTCGGCTGTAAATCGTAATTAAGCCAGCATTAGGTGTACCAACTGCGACGCGCAGGGTGCATCAGGCATACCAACAGTCCCAGCAGAAGTCTTCAAGGAAGGGGTTTGCCCGAGCAGTTTAATAATATGGTTTGCAAGTGCGGGGCTCCCCGCACCCTTCCCGAGGGACTGAATATGGCCACTAGAGTTCAGTTTTCTCAAGGGTTGTTAGGGAGGGCGAAGGTCTAAGAAATGGCCTCCAACCTCCTAAGCAATGAACAGTTCCTAGTCCCTTTTCAGCAATTCCAAGGATCGGTACAAACCCTGTTTGCCATTCAGTTGAGCCACGCAACACGCATCTGTGGCCTCCAGTGTCTCTAGTGAGGTGAAATTCTGCCTTGCCCTTGGTGTTCGCCAATGGACTCCTGTGCCGAATTGGGTGTTTCGCACTTAAAGGAATACCACAGAGCTACTAGGTCCGTCAGGTTTTCGAGTTTTGTGAACCGATCGGAGATTACCGAGGTAAAGCTCCGGACACACTCCTCCCTGAATCTGTCCACCTGAAACACCATGAAGTGGCCACTGGAGAGACAGGAGGTTTTGAAGTGGACCCATAGGGTAGCCACAACCAATCTATGGTCAGTGCCACAGAATTCGGTACTCCGGTAAACCCTGCAGTTCTGGTGTATCCTCCAGCGAGTGCTAACATGAATGTGGATGATCTCCTTGGCCACAAGACGCACATCATCATGTCCAGCAATGCTGATTGGAGCGCTGATACCAGGAAATAGAAATCCTCAGTCTCTGGGACCTAGCAAAGTCCTAGAGATGGAGGCTGTTCTCGTTACTAAGATCAGCTTTCAAGTCATGGGGAACGACAGCTCGATCACAGCCAGATACTGCATTGAAGTCGCCCTGTACAATGCAAATGTCTCGCCGGGGACATTTGTCTGCCACAGATTTGAGCTTGGCGTAGAACGCATCTCTCTCACCAAGTTTACAAACATAAGTAGAAGCGTACACAGAAACAAGAGACACGAAACCTAAAACATGCTTTAGGCTCAGTGACATAATACGGTCATCAGCCGGTGTTACCTCAACTACCGAGGGTTGAATTCGGCTGGAGATGGATATGGCTACTCCCTGGAGGTGATGACCATCGCCGCGGCCCATACCGATCGTGTCACTGCCAGGTCTTCTCACCTCCGAGATGGTAGCCACCTCAACTCCCAACCGCTTCAGTTCCCTCGGGTAACCGCAGGGGTAACCGCTCATCCTGCCTGAAGGACGCTACCCGCCTGTGATTAAGCCTCGAGGAGTCGCACCTCTGCCACTGCTGCTATTATTAACGATGATAATAGTAATGGCAATAATAACAATAATAATGATAATAACAATAACAATAATAATGATGGCGATAATATCAATGATATTGATAAAGTTGATGATAATGATAACACTACTCCCTGTGATAATGATAACAATAATAATGATAATATTAACAGTAATAACGATAATAATAGTAATTATAATAATGATAATAATAATCTATAATGATGAGGAGGAGGAGGATGTTGATGATTATGGTGATCATGATGATAATGAAAATAATGACAATGATAATGATAATAACGATAGTAATTATGATAATAATATTAATACTAATGGTAATGATAATAACAATACCAATAATAAAGATAATGATGATGACGTTGCCCAGTTTCCATGGGCCTTCTTTTTCGCACTAGGCTAGCCAGCGGTGGCAGCTGGAAGCGAGAATGCATCCAAGCACTTAACACTGCATAGTCTACCACACCATCGCCTCACATCACATTGTTGTGTGTGTGTGTGTGTGTGTGTGTTTGTGTGTGTGTGTTGTGTGTGTGTGAGTTTATATATATGCATATAGTATAGCTATTATTGTACTGCTGCCATTTTAACAATAATAACAATAATAACAATAATAACGATGATGATGATAACAATAACAATAATAATGATGACGATGATATCAATGATACTGATAATGTTGATGATAATGATAACAGTAATCCCAGGTGATGATAGCAGTGATAATGAGAACAATAATAATAATAATAATTATTATTATTATTATTATTATTATTATTATTATTATTATTATTATCATTATTATTATAATTATAATTATAATTATAATTATAATTAATTATCATTATCATTATCATTATCATTATTATTATTATTATTATTATTATAATGATAACAATATAATGAGAGGGAGGAGGATAAAGATTTTGATGATAATGATGTGATGGTAATAATGAAAATAATGCTAAAACTATAAATAATAACAATAATGGTGATGATGATGATGATAATGATAATCTTCGGTACTGATTGTGAGGCAGTGCATTAAGTAACATCTGGAAAGATAAATCTATCACCTTTGTGAAATGAAATTATTTGATATTGTCATGAAATAGCGAGAAATGTCTCATATAAACAAGAAAAAATAACTTGTATTAGTAAAGACTTGTTGGTAATTTTTACAGCAAAGCAATTCGAAGTAAAAGTTAGTCTTATTTGTTCCACAACATGCATTTATTCGTATTCAAATTTGCAGTTGCATGTAACTCTTAAGGCCAGTTGAGGTGAGATTCATCTGCTCCAGGATCATTTTTCCTTTCTTGCTTTCCTTCTTTCTGTTTTACATTGTGTTTTCAAGGCTAAAAAATATATGTGAAAATAAAGGTTTATTGTGTACTTTCATTAATGTTATGATTGTTCGAGAGTATTGTTATGGCTTCTCGGGTGCCTTTACGTAAAGGAGTATTTGATGATTTATAAGGGATGGTAAATATTCAAGCATGTATACTGGTATATTTATCATCAATATGTGTATTCCACTTACCCTTCTCACCATACAACGCTATAAAAATAAAACACATACAAACACCCCTGTCTTTTCCTTCTTTTTCCACTCGATTTCAACCTCTCGACTGGCGTAAAAGCGAAAACATTTCCACCTCCTTTTGCCCGTCCGAGCGACCTGTTTGTGACACGTTATGCTGATCCCCCACGAGACTAAGGCGCTTCACCCTCGCTTAATATCGTTGACGGGGAGTCAGAATATTCATTTTCCACGGGGACATGAGGTTCACAGTTGTTCAGTGTGAGTTGTTCGTGATCTTATATAATGTTGATAGACAGGAAGGTATTTTTCAGGTGCTATGATTAATGGTAGATGGGGGAGGGTCGTTTTCGTGTGTTTTTATTACAGGAGGGACTACTATCTGTATTTTTTCCAAGCGTTTTGAAATAGTTTTTTGGGGCAAAATGATGGAACGTATTTTCGTCAGTCAAGAAATTCGTTTCTGACACTCTGTTGCTTCAAAGTCAGTGTGATATGCAAATGCACATACAGCGGGGGGATAACCATGCAAGGAACTTCTGACAGAGTAGAAAAAAATACTAATTAAGATACGGGAATAGAGTAAAAAATAAAAATGAAGAAATGAAGGTCATTGGCGCTACCTGAAATTCTTTGACAGACCTAAGAAACTCCTGTGGCGTTTCTTTTTTGAAAGTCATATTCATCTGTCGCAATGGTTTATGCAGAGTGCTCATAAGTGCGAGGTATTAATTTACATATCTATAATAAATGTACTGTTATTACAAATATTAAAAGGAATCCACTTGATCTTGATGAAACCCCTAACCATCGTCTTATAAATTAATAAATAATAATAATAATAATAATAATAATAATAATAATAATAATAATAATAATAATATCATTATTATTATTATTATCATTATTATTATTATTATTATTATTATTATTATTATTATTATTATTATTATTATTATTATTACTATTATTATTATTATTATTATTATTATTATTATTATTATTATTATTATTATTATTATTACTATTATTATTATTATTATTATTATTATTATTATTATTATTATCATTATCATTATCTTTATCATCATTTTCATTATTCTCATTGTTATCATTATCATTATTATTATCAATTATAATGACGATAAGAAGAAGAAGAAGAAAAAGAAGAAGAGGAATGGTGATGCCAGTGATAACGATGATAATGTTAATGCTAATGCTAATGATAATGATGATAATATTAAGTTTGATAATAATGTTTGATGATATTGCTTAATAACAATAATAAAAATAATGATAATGATAATAATAATAAATAAACATAATACATACAATCAATAATAATACATAAATAATAAATAACATAAATGATACATGAAAACAGAACATTAAATAATAAAGATAATAATAATGATAAGTATAATACCAATCATGATAATGATAATAAAAATTATAATGATAATGATAATAATTAATAAATAATAATAATATAATATAATAATAATATAATATATATAAATATGATAAGATAATAAATAATAATATAATAATATGTAATAATATACTAATAAATGATATGATACACGTATATAAAATAAATGAAAATACAATTAATATATTTAATAGAATGAACTATAAATAAAGATAGAAGTATAATATGATAATGATGATGAGATGAATGATGATATATATAAATATATGATAATGATGATGAT
>NC_051395.1:9773395-9778395 GCF_015228065.2 Penaeus monodon
CGCGTGTGTGTGTGTGCTGTGTGTGTATGTGTGTGTGTGTGTGTGTGTGTGTGTGTGTGTGTGTGTGTGTGTGTGTGTGTGTGTGTGTGTGTGTGTGTGTGTGTGTTGTGTGTGTGTTTCTGTGTTTGCGTCACTACACATCTATCATATTGCAACCACACACAACATAAATTTTATATTAATTACCGACTTTTACTTCCGCATTCTCGCCTTCCAGAGCCATTATCATCACGTCAATTTGTTGGTAAGTGACTTTCAGCATGCCCACTAGATTTTGTATACAATTTTTATCTATATCCTTAAGATAATTCTAGTAAAATTTACTGAATTACTGTATTATTGTGGAATGTGTAAATGCATAATATATTTACGTGATTATTTTGAATTTGTTGTTTGCGATTCCCCATAAAACGTCTTCGGCTTCGATTTCATTTCGTAATTTCGAGGGTTTTCACTTCGTCTTTATTCTCATATTTCGTTTCACTGCATTTTTTCCGTTGTCGGTAAATCCTTAATTTCTATTATTAAAGCACCGCACAGAAAAATGGATTTGTGATTTTAAGGTGAAAGATTGACTCCACTCTCGAGAGCTTTTGATGTCCCGTGTGTGTGTTTGTGTGTGTGTGTGTGTGTGTGTGTGTTGTTTTTGTGTGTTGTTTGTTGTGTGTGTGTGTGTTTGTTGTGTTGTTTGTGTGTGTGTGTGTGTGCGTGTGTGTGTGTGTGTGATGTTGTGGTGGTGTGTGGTGTGTGTGTGTGTGTGGTGTGTGGTGTGTGGGTGTGTACATATTATCTTCTATTTCTATCTATCTATATATACATTATATATCTATATATTATGAACATATCTATATTAATATATACTTCATTTTATATAATAGCATTATATATGTAATTTATGGGAGTATTGTATTATATTATTATAATCATTATTATTATTATCATTCTTATTAATATTGTTATTATTCTGTTATCATTAATATTATTATTACTATCATTTATGAATAGCCATTCATTCCACTTTGGCTTCTCTCAGTTCCCTATCAAGAGGCCAATTTAATCAACCACGGTCCAGCCCGGTTCCAGTGTAATCACGACGGCTGCTTCCCCTACGACACCTGCGTTTGACTGCTGGCTCGGGCTCGAACCAGCAGTCGGAGCGCAAGCATTTTGCAACTGCCGCGGCGGGGCATTGAACTCGGGGCCACGAGGGTCGGAGTCCAGTATTTTAACCATTGATCATCGTGACAATTTTTCTAAAGATAGCCAGCATGAAGCACGCTGGTTCTGTACCTGTACCTACTACATCCCTGGTCTGCAGAGGTTGCGTCTATTCCGTACCTCCATGTGGTTCTGGTGCCCAGTTCTCCCTCACAGAATATGTTGATTTTGTGACGTCCATCCCGGTCTGATTACTCTCTGGTGAAATTGTAATAGTTAAGGCGATTATGTGGCGAATGACGATGATTGTCTTTTGAGAGAAGGGGAGAGGTAAGTCTGGGAGAGGGAGCTGGTCTGGCTCGGGGGAGGGGAAGGAAGGGAGGAAAGGGTGGGAGGGAGAAAGATAAGGAGAGAAGGAAGTGATGAAAACGGATCGATGCGTATCTAGGTTGTTACCTTGGATTTGCCTTATGTACGTATCTTCTCTCTCTCTCTCTCTCTCTCCTCTCTCTCTCTCTCTCTCTCTCTCTCTCTCTCTCTTTCTCTTCTCTCTATCTATCTATCTATCTCTATCTCTATCTATCTCTATCTATCTATCGATCTATCTATCTTGCTTTCTCTTCCTTTTGCATCTTCTTCCCATTCTTACTCTTCGTCTTCTTTTCTATTCAATATTTTTTTATTCTACTCTTCTTCTTACTCATCTTCTTTTTCTTTTCTTAGTCTTCGTCATATATCATTATGATGATAATAACCAATTTTATATCTTCGTTCTTCACTTTTTATTATTATTTCCATATTTCCTTGTCATCTCTTATCGGAAACTCGTATAATCCGTGTTTATTGAAACAAAGCAAAGCGATACCTTTCCTAGAAGGCAGACATGGAAGGAAATACACGTATAAAGTTAAGAACGTACAGTGCTATATACTATGGCCGCATCATGACCCTAATAAAAGCCTTAGCTACGGGAATGCCAATATGTAGCTTGATCCCACTGACTCCGACTCCGCCTGGTTATAGATATGGAATTTCTATACATGAATAGACAATGGCAAGGCAGAACAGTGGGAGGGAAGGTAGGGAGAAAGAAGAAGTGATTCTACAGGAGAGGGAGGTTTTACTCAAACTGGAAGGGAGGAAGGAAAAAAATGATAAAAGGAAATGGACGAATAAAGAAAAAAGTATATGAGAAATGAGCGTGTATCCCTGTATATGTACACACAAAGTTAGAGATGTGAGTATTCTGTCGGAGGGAAGGAAAGACGCAGATATGGAAGCATATTCGTAAACTGGCAAACAGACAGACACAAATACAGCGACACAGAGAGAGAAACAGCCAGACAGATGGGCAGATAGAGAGAGAGAGAGAGAGAGAGAGAGAGAGAGAGAGAGAGAGAGAGAGAGAGAGAGAGAGAGAGAGAGAGAATGAGACAGAAAGACAAAGACAGAGAAGACAGGCAGAGAGAGGAGGGAAGCACAGAACTGACAGACAAAAAGAAAGAAAGAAACAGAGAGAGAGACAGACAGAGAGACGAGAAGATAGAAGAGATGAGAGAGAGAGAGACAGAGAGAGAGAGAGGAGAGAGAGAGAGGAGAGAGAGAGAGAGAGAGAGAGAGAGAGAGAGAGAGAGAGAGAGAGAAGAGAGACAAACAGATAGCCAGACAGACAGACAGACAGAGACAGAAACAGAGAGCATGAGATTAAATAATAAACAGCAGTGGGGAAAAATACAAAAATATTTCATTAAGTGGACGTCAGAAACCGTTAGATAGGTATTGCGGCGGAGAGACATTTGCATTAACTCGAATCTTTTAGAAAAGTGAAAAAAGAACAGTAAAGACCAAAAAAGAGACAGGAGCAATGAAGAACGAGAGACTAAGAAAAACTGAGGAGAGACAGAAGTGAATGAGATGAGAGTGAAGAGAGAGAGGAAGAGAGAGAGAGAGAGGAGAGGAGAGGAGGGAGAGAGAGAGAGAGAGAGAGAGAGAAGAGAGAGAGAGAGAGAGAGGAGAGGGAGAGGAGAGGAGAGAAAAAAGGAAGAGAGAGAGAGAGAGAGAGAGAGAGAGGGAAGAGAAGGAGAGAGAGAGAGAGAGAGAGAGAGAGAGAGAGAGAGAAGAGAGAGAGACAGACAGACAGACAGACAGACAGACACAGAGAGACAGACACTAAATAATAAACAGCAGTGGGGATAAAGGAAGGAGAGATTGGAAAACAGGAGGGGAAAGGGAGAAAGAAGAGGGGTGGAAAAATACAATAAGAGAAGAGAGAATAGGAGAATAGAAGGGAAAGAATCGGCGGGAAATGGAAGAAGGAGAGACTGAGAAATAGGAGGTGAAAGAGGAGTAGGAAGATGATTCGGTGGAGGGAGAGAAGGATGGTGGGAGAATAGGAGGTGGAAGAGGAGGAGGAAAAGGGGAATGGGTGGGTGGAGAAGATAGAGAAAAAAAGAAAATTCGTAACAAACAATAAAAAATATAAATTCCTGCATAAGAACAAAAGTGACAAATACCAAAGGAGACGAAGAAGAAGAAGGCAAAAAAAGAAAAGAAAAAGGAACAGAAGAATGCGGTTGGAAGAGAAAGAGAGAGAATAAAAGAAAGAGGGGGAATACAGAGGGTAGAGGAGGCGAAGGTAATGAAGCAGAGATCAGCTGGCGGTCGGAGAGGCTCGAGAGGGATGAGAAGAGGCGGTGAGGAGAGGAAGAAGAAGAAACAGGATTGGCTTTTCCTCCGGGTCTCGGCTCTTCCAAGGGGAAAGCGCGTTAGTAGAGAGGCGAGCGTGCGTCTGAGATTGCTTAAATGGGGCTGAGATTCCGTTTAAGTATGTAAAGGTGTATTACGTAGGTATGTATGTACTGTACATGCATATGGAAATGATATGTCAATACAAGCACACGTAAGCGTAAGCACACGCAAACACAAACACGCGCACACACACATACATACACACACACACACACACACACACACACACACACACACACACACACACACACACATACAAACATACACACAAAAACAAACCACACACACACACACACACACACACACACACAAAAATCACACGAAAAACAAACCAACCAACACACCCTACAAACCACACACATGCAAATACACGATGAAGAAACAACCCTGCGTCACATCACATAGACGGACACAAAGACCCTAGACGCACGAAACTCACCTCGATATATGCTTTCTCGAAAACAATCTGGTAATAATTGGGTCAAGAGCCTACGTCACGCAGGCACGTAATGCTTCCCAAAAGTTATTGGCTCAGGACTCAAGGACGCCTATCGAAATATAAAACAAAAAAAAGAAAAAAAAATGGTCATACATGAAGCGATTCCGATGTTATGGGTCGGTGGAATTCATTCGCAGAAGCCGGTAAATGTTTTTTAGCTTTTTATTAATGTATTTTTTTAAGGTTCAGGTCGGACTGTGGACGTGGCGATGAATTTTCGAAAAGGAGTGTTGCCAAATTTGGCTTGCTTTAAGGGCATTTATCACCTTTTTCACATATATACATAATTACATATGTAATATATATATATAATATATATATATATATATATATATATATATATATATATATATATATATATGATATATAAATACACATAACGCACACGCACACAACACACACACACACACAATCATACATACGTTCACACACACACACACACACACACGCATGCGAGCACCCACATGACCGCAAATACGGATTTAAAAAAAAAAAAAAATAATAAAAAAATAAAATAAAATAAAAATAAAAACAAAAAATAAAAACAATATATCAAATGATATATATAAATAAAATAAAATATATATATATATAT
>NC_051395.1:9783395-9793395 GCF_015228065.2 Penaeus monodon
TGTTGTTTTTTGATGTATGATGTAATTATATATATAAATATATAATTTTTAAAATTTTAAAATTAATAATATAATAAATATTATTTTATATATATATATATATATATATTAATAAATATATTTAACATAAATATATAAATATATTTATATATATACAATATATATATATATATAAATTATTTTATATTTTAATAATGTAAATGTAAGATATATACAATATATAAATTATATATATATATATAATATATATAATATTATTATATGTTTTTCCCCGTCCCCACATCCTCACCCCCCCTCCATAAATTTTTTACCCGGGTCGCCGGCATCCTCACTGCATCTCACACATAATCCCCCGTCTCATGCGCCCTCATCCCATGTCACCCCTCTCCCCCCCCTAATTCTGTCCCTGCGTTTTTTCCTGATAACACCTTACCCTATCTTCCTTAATCCTCTTTCTCCCTTGCTCATTCCCCTCGCTACTTGCCCTTTACCCACAAATCCGGCACGAAGACCCAGCACTGCCGTCTGTCTCACATAAGTACACTCACACTGAGACTTGGGTTATAAGTTATTTGCTTTCAGTTCGACATACTCACTTATAGTGGTCTGTCGTCTTGGCTTATTGCTTGCATTTACTTGTTTTTGCGTTTGGTCTGTTTTATGTTATTAATGAGGCTTTCGCCGCCATGCATTATATAGCACTAATAGCTTTCCTCGTACACCAATTTATTTTTTTTTTATTTTTTTTACATATTTTAGTTGGTTTATTCTAAGCTAGAATATTACGTCTGTCATTTTTTACTATATTTGTTTTTTTTTATACTTTTCCCGAGCTTATCTTTCATTTTCGACTTTATTCCACGTCTTTTTTCCCCCTTGTTTCGTTTCACTTAATAAAACTTTAAATCTAATTGTTTTTCTTTCGGTTTCTTTTTCAGCGTGTATTTTACTTTTATGGTAAAAAGAAAAACAGATATATATTTCCTGAACGTAGGGTTCCCGTCAGAAATGAAATATAAAAAAAGTTCAGCCAGGTACTGTGATCACTGTCTCAGCATCATAACGTAATTGTTGCAAAAGTGAGAAACGAAATTTGTGTTTTTCTTTTCAGTTAAATTATAACTAACATTTCTGCTATCACCATCGCCATTATTAGTACAATCATTATCACTATTAATATCATTACTTTCATCTTCAATATTATTGCTAGTGTCATGTGTGTGTGTGTATGTGTGTGTGTGTGTGGTGTGTTGTGTGTGTCGTGTGTGTGTGTGTGGTTTTTGGTATGCATGTGATGCTGTGATGTGTGTGTGTGGTGTGTGTGTGTGTGTGTGGTGTGTGTGTGTGTGTGTGTGTGGTGTGGGTGGTGTGTTTTATGTGTGTGTGTGTTGTGTGTGGGTGGGTGTTGTGTGGTGTGTGGTGGTGTGTTATCACACGCCTTTTCACCGGTATCGAACAATCGGGGTCGGGGGAGATGACACCAGGGGCTGCCCCCTAAGCGCCCCCCACCAGGGAAAACCCCCTTGCCCCAAACCCGTTTTATAATATATTACTATTGTTGGGGGGATTAATGTGTGTGTGGTGTGTTATGGTTTTGTGTGTATGGTATGTTGTGTGTGGTGTGTGTGTGTCGGTTGTTGTGGTGTGTGGGGGTTAGAGAAAAGGGGTTTCTTTTTTGCATTCTCTCTCTCTCTTCTCTCCTCTCTCTCTCTCTCTCTCTCTTTCTCCCCCCTCTTTCTCTTTCTCTTTCTCTTTTTCTTCTCTTTTCTTTTCTTTTTCTTTCTCTTTCTCTTTCTCTTCTCTTTTTTTCTTTTTTTTTCTCTTTCTCTTCTCTTTCTCTTTCTTTTCCCTTTTTTCCCCTCTCCCTCTCGCTCCCGAGCTCTCGCTCTCTCCCCTTCTCTCTCTCTCTCTATCTATCTATCTATCTATCTCTATCTCTCTCTCTCTCTCTCTCTCCTCCTCCCTCCCTCCATTTTTCCTTCTCCACACTCGTTCTCTTTCTCACTTTTTTTTCTCTCTCTCTTTTCTATAACAAGCTGATAGAAACTTTGCATGTTAGAATGGCTTGCTACTTCCGCCCTGGCGTGTTAGACAAGAAAAACGCCAATTGTGAAAGTTTGTTATGGATTCAAGACCAAGGCTAAACAGCAAAAACGACATGAAACCCCGAAAAAAATGAAAAAAAAAACAAAAAAAAAAAAAAATAAAACTAAAAAGGTCAGTTTTTTTAAGAGTTCATGTCGATAGATACTCATGCACGGAGAGTTCGAAAATAAATAACAATGATGACAAGGAAGTGAATAATAAAAGACGAAAAGAGAAATGGAAGAAATATAGGTGTTTGAGAAAGTAGAATAATCAATGGCAGTTAGCGTAAATCATAATAACTACAGATACTCACGCATGGAGAGACGGAAAAGGAATAACATTGATGTAAAGGACGTAGAAATAGAGAAGAGAATAAGAACATACGTAAAATAGCTTAAAAGAAAGTAGTGAAAGGAAAGTTAGTGTACAGTATGATAATAAAGTGCTAGTAATGATAATGATAATGATGATAAGGTTTGTACTGATATAATGCTGTTTGTGTAACGAGACTAAAAGAAATAACGACAATATTAATGATTATGATAATAGTATTAGCAACAATCTTCATAAAATTGATGGTAATGGGAATAATGTCAATAGTATAGCCATTAATAATAATGATACCTATCGTCGTTATCAGTATCATAATAATCATAACAATTGCAACGATTATAGTAATAATAACAATAACAAATATAACAACAGTAACAATAACGATCAGTATTAATAGCAACAACAGTGACAATAAAACCATTAATATACTACTGATAGCAATAATGATAACAATAATAATGATAATAATAATAATAATAATAATAATAATAATAATGATAATAATAGTAATAACAATAATAATAATAATAACAATAATAATGAAAAATAATAATAATAATTAAAAAAAAAATAAAAAAAAAATAAAAAAAATAAATAAAAAAAAAATAATAATAATAATAATAATAGTAATAATCATTAAAATAATGATATTAATGTCAATGATAATAATAATAACAACAATGATAACGATAACAACAATTGTAGTTATAATGAAAACAATGATAACAATAAAAGTAATAATAATGAAAACAATGATAACAATAAAAGTAATAATAATGAAAACAATGATAACAATAATGGCAATAATACTAATAGTTATAAGAATAAAAATGATAATTATAACAAAAATAATACTAATAGTAATAGTGATAACAATAATGAAAATGGTAATAATTATAATGATATTGATAATGAAAATTATAATAATAATAATAACAACAACAACAACAACAACAACAACAATAATAAAAGTGATAATAACAATACTAATGATGATAACAAGAGTAATAATAATAATAACAATAATAATAATAATAATAATAATAATAATAATAATAATAATAATAATAATAATTCATAATAATAATAATATGATAATAATAATAATAATAATAATAATAATAATAATAATAATAATAATAATAATAATAATAATAATATAACATGAAAAAGAATAACAATACTAACCAAGAAAGAAAGTGCACTCATCTGCCACCATGCCTTAATCTGGACCTCGCTATAATGAATCCTTAATCTCATTCACAGGTTGGACGCTAATCCATGATGGATCACGATCAGCGCCTAATCAATTGGCCCCTGTCCCATGGATAAACCATTAATACATTTTCATCACAGTCTCTCTGTATTCCTGGCGAGAAACCAACCAATTAACCGTGAAACGGACAGAAAGTAGGTATATACATAATATATACGAAGAAAATATAGTCATAGTTATAATGATCATGAAATGGTAGTAGAAATGCATTAATGTTTGTAGTGGTATTAATGGTGACAATAATGACGGAGTACTGACTCTAAACAAACCCTTTTTCTATGTGTGTTTGAAATGATGGTCATGGTCATAAAATTTCTCTACAGTTCACTAATACAACTTCGTACAATTCTCCTGATAAACAAAGGTAATAAATAGTAAGGATGATAAGAACAGTAGTAGCAGTGATAGCGGTAACAGAAGCAAAGCTACTAGTAATAATAGTAAATAGTACTAGGAATGGTTGTAAAAATGATGATAACAATAATTATCATTACATTTGTTATTATTATTGTTATTATAATCATCTATAGTTTCTATTATTATCATTATTATTGTATTATCATTCTTATTGTAATTATTACTAATATTATCATTATTATTGTATTATTGATAATAATAATATTATTTTTGTTATTATCATTATTATTATCATCATTATTATTATCATCATTATTATTATCCTCTTTATTACTACTACCATTATCATTATCATCTTTATTAGCTAGAAACAATGCTTAGGAATATATTATCATTATCATTATTATTATTACTTTTACTATTATCACCATTATTAACTATCATTATTAATATTGGTATTATCTATGGCTGTAGGAATAGCATCTTAATCTTCTTTTTATTATCACTTTTGTTATTATTAGTAGTACTATTACTATTATTATTATTATTATTATTATTATTATTTTATTATTATTATTATTATTATTATTATTATCATTATTATTGCTGTTGTTCTTTTTCTTTTTCTTCTTTTTATTTCTTGGCATCATTACAATAGTAACATTATTTCAAATAACAAACAATAACAATAGTTAATACCAGCACCAAGATAAATACTGAAGGCAACAGAATATTTAAAAATAATAATAATAATAATAATAATAATAATAATAATAATAATAATAATAATAATAATAATAAATGTACTTAAAAAAACGCCCATACACAAAGCATAATATAACTGAAGAAGAATATTAACGCAACAGCAACGAAATTTTCTGTGTGTGTGGCCTTCTTTTGCCTCGTTTCCAGCTCATGCATCTTATTTTGTTATATTATAGCGGTATATAATATATTATAGTTATATTATACTGTAGTTATAGAGTTAGTATAGTGGTATATATTAATATTATTAATGATCTTTATAGTTATAGTTATGTAGTGGTTTATATTAATATTATAGTTATATATTAATATTATATTATATATTAATATTATAGTGGTCCGGCAAACTACACTTGTTTACTGCCTCGATAGATGGCGTTGTTATTTTTTTCTTTTTCTTTCTTTTCTACCTGTTTTTTTTTTTGTTTGTTTTTTTTTCTAATGATGTTTTTTTGTTCTTTATTAATAAGCCTTTTGTTCTTTATCATTATATTTTGTTTTGTTTTTTTATTTGCTATTATGTTTTTTGTTTTTTTCTTGATTTGCTTCTTCGATAGATTTTCGTTTCTGTTTTTTTCTTGTCATCCTGTTTTTTTATTGATCGTTATTATTATGTTGTTTTTTTGTTTTCTTCTTCGATAAATTTATTTTATTCGTTTATTTACCTTTTTATTTTGTTCCTTTTCTTATTTTTTTCTATATCTATGATTTTTCTCCATTTAATTCTTCGATAGATTTTGATGTTGTTCTTGTTCTTGTTTTGTTTTGTTTTGTTGTTGTTGTTATTATTATTAAATTATCTTTTATTATTATTTTTTATTATTATTATTATTATTATTATTTTACTTTATCATTTTTATTTTTGTTTTTACTACTATTTTTTGGAAAAAAAACCCCAAGCAATACAAAAACTAGTTTTATTGAAAATGAAACTACAGTTTCGAAATCCCCTGGATTCTATCTTCAAAAACTGAAAGGAAAGGGAGAGGAGGGGGTAAAAAGGAGAGAGAGGAAAAGGCAACGGGGGAAAACACGGGGCGGTGGGGGACAGACGAACGAAGCAGGGGAAAGGTCCCATAAAGGTCGGAAAATTCGGGGGACTAGCCCCGGGGGGCCCCGGCATAGGGTAGAAGGCGGAGGTTTGGGGAAAGCAAGGAGGCTGTCCAGGAAAAAAGCCGCTGTTCAAGTTGAAATTGGGCAGCAGTTTTTAAAAAAAGGGAAAAGATTCCACCAGTCGCGGGAGGGGAAACATGGGCCCAAAGGGAAAACAAAATCCGCGCTGCGACCACCCCATCTGATGGCCTTTGTCCCCTGATGGCAAATGGGGCCCGTTATTGTTTTGCCCCCCGGGATATAGCGTACTTTTTTTGAGACAAAACGCTTGGTAAGACTGGCGCCTTTTTTCCCAAAGAAACTGTTTTGTCACAGGAGGCAAAAAGGGAAAACAGCATGGGTCCCCCACCTTCCCCGGGGAAAGGGAGGGCTAGTATGGACCAGGTTGGGCGACGGAAAAGTGTTCACCGGGGCAAAAGATCCCTGAAATTTTAGGGGGGTAAAGGAGGGCAAACGGGAGAGAGTAAATTTCCTCAGTGTAGGGCAGGCTGAGGAGGGGGGCAAAGGGGGAGTCAATTTGGGAGGAAGTCGTGATAGAAGGAAACCGCCGCGCCCTGGAAAACCCGGGGCCCAATCGAGAACATACCAGGGTACCCCCATTTTGGAGAAAGAGCGCCCGAAGGAAGACGATCCTCCATCCGGGGTACGGGGGGTTTCCACAGATGCGAAGGGCGCGAAGGAAAAAAAGCAAACGTGGCAAAACCCTCTCTTCACATGGAGGGGGTGGTATGAGAAAAAAAGTTTTATGTACAACCACAAATGCGGGGTTTTCCCTGTATAGGGAGAAGGAAAGTGGTCAGCAAAAGCGATGGACAAAAGGTTCCAAGAAAGGGAGCCTGTTGTCAACCTCCCATTCCACCTGGATTTCGAAACTGTAGTCTCATTTTTTAATAAAACTAAATTTTTTTTATTGTGGGGGTTTTTCCCTTTCCCTTGTATCACACGAAGAGTGTTTTTTCTTTCACTATTATTATTATTATTATTTTTTATTATTATTATTTTTATTATTATTATTATTTTATTATTATTATTTTCACTTCCTTTTCTCATCCTTACCATTATTATTAAACCCCCCCCTAAATTTTTTTATCATTACTATTATCATTATTCCTAAAAAAAAGAAAGATGATGAATAAAGTAAGCCGTAAGTTCCCAGTCGTTCCGTATTCCCCCTTTTGCCCAGGGAAAAAAAAGTCAATGAAAAAGCTCATGTTCTTTGGGAAAACCGTTACGTTTCCTCGGGAAACACGTTTACTTTGATTGACGTTTCGAGGAAATGCATCAACTGACTACGGTATGTTGTGTCATTCGCGTATTTTGGGACGTTTTATATCCTCTCTCTCTCTCTCTCTCTCTCCTCTCCTCCCCTTTTTCTCTTCCCCCTCTCTCAAAACTCTCTCTCTCTCTCCTCTCTCCCCCTTTTCCCCTCTCTCTCCTTTTCTGCCTTTTCTTCCCCTCTTTTCTTCCTTTTTCTCTCTGTCTCTCTTTCCCCTCTCTCCTCTCCCCGTCTCTCCCTCTCTCTCTCTCTCTCCTCTCTCCTCTCTCTCCCTCTTCCTCTCTCTCTCTTCCCTCTTCCCCTCTCTCTCTCTTTTCTTTTTTTTTTTCTTTTTTTCTTTCTTTTTTTCCAACACGATAACCCTGTGTTGTTGATTTTGGAGACCCGTGTTTGGTCTGTGGGGTGAAAGGGGTTTGTTTTCCTTTGCAAAGTGTTTTTTCGTGTTTTCTTGGCCTTTGCATACGTGTGTTTGTCTGCATATATTTGTGTATGTTTGTAAATGTGTTCGTGGGTATGCCTGTATGCATGAGAGTGACCTAGATATTTTGGTTGTGTACTTGTGTGTGTGTGTGGGCCCCTTTTTTTTTTTGTATGTGTGTTTCTTATTTATTTACTTTCTTTCGTGTGTGTGTGTGTGTATGTGTGTGTGTGTGTGTATGTGTGTGTGTGTGTGTGCTTGTGTGCGTGTATTTGTTTGTTTGTTTGTTTTGTTTTGGGGCTTCCTTCCCTTTTTTTTTTTCTCTTTTACACTTCTCCCCTTTCTCTATCTTTAAACCCCCATTTCGGGTCATCTATCTAAACTAAATTTTCTATCTATCATCTATCCTTTTCTATCTAAACTACCTATCCCGGTTTTTCTCTCTATCTATCTATCTCTGTCTCTCTATCCTCCTGACCTTTACTCGCGTCTCTTTCCTCTCCTTCTCCGTTAACCTTTGGCCTGCGTGCGTGACCCAAGAATCCCTTGTTCGGATCGATTTTTCCGGTCGTTTATACAAACAAGAGTTACTACCTGCTTGTTAACGGATTATCTGCTCTTGTCCGACTCGATTGAACCGGCAATGAATCACGGACAGAAATAGCCTCCTGCAACATTCTTCTGCAGGAGTGCAAGTGCAAATCCAACTTCATCCGTTCTTTATCTCTTTTTCCCCTTTCGGGTGTTCTTCGATGAAAAAGGTTGGGGAGGGGGGGGGGGGGGGGGGGGGGGGGGGGGGAGGGGGGGATTAAAGCGTCAGCGGCTCGATACGAAAGTACTCAAATAAGGATTTTTCTCTCCTCTTCTTCTTCTTCTTCTCCTTCTTTTTTTCCCTTTTCTTCTTTTTTTCTTTCCCTTCCCGTTTTTTTTTGTTATTTTAATGCTTTGCTGTTGCTCCTTTTTTGGGAATTTTTCTTGTTGTCATTGTTATCTTTAAACACCGTTTTTGTTATTTTTGTTATTTTGTTTTCGTTGTTGGGGGGTTTTTGATGTTGTTTTCTGATTGAAAAAAGGCTCGTTATGCGTGTGAATGTTTATAAGGGAGAAGAGGGGAGAAGAATGAGGGTGAACTTAAGGGCGAGGGGAGTGAAAGGATACGGCAATAAACACGATTTTTCTGTTCTGGCTCTGCCTCCCATCAAAATAAATTTTATAGTAAATTTTTTAAGGGGAAGCAAAAAAGTTTTTATGACTTTTGGGAATCCTTTCTAAATTTTTTTCCCCCCCCTTCCCCCCCCCCCCCCCCCCCCCCCCCGTTTTTCCCCCTTCCCTGTCCCCCCCCCCCTTTTGGGTTTTCCCCCCCCTTCCCCCCCCCCCCCCCTCCCCCTTCCCCCTTTTTCCCCCCCCCCCCCCCCCCCTTTTTTCCCCCCCCTGCCCCCCCCTTTTTTATTCTTACTTTTCCCCCCTTTTTTCTGCCTTTTTTTTTTGGGAATTTTCCTTTTTTTCCCTTTTTTTTTTCCCCTTTCCCTTTTTCTTTTTTAAAATTTCCTGGTTTCATTTTCTTCCTTTTCCTTTATTTCTACATTGCCTTTTCATCTATTTTATGGATTTTTCTTCTCTTTTCTTCTTGTTTTCTGTTTATTTATCATCCTTTTGCTTCATCTTCTCTTTCTTTCTTTTTTTTCTTCTTCTTTTCCTTTCTCTCTTTTTTTCTTTTCCTTCTTCCTTTTCTTGTTATTTTTCTTCTTAATGTTTCTTCCTTCATAATTTTAAATTTTTCGTCTTTTCACCCCTTCCCTTTTAAAGTTGTCGCTTTCAGTTTCCCTAATTTTTCTGGTTCTCGCGCTGTTGTTTCTTCCCCTATTTTCTCTCACCTCCTAAGTCCCCTTCTCTTCCCCTTGTCACTTCCCCTTCCTTCTTCCAATGCTCGGTTTTTCTCTTCCTTCCCCTCCTCTCCCCCAAACCCCATTCTCCTTCTCCTTCCCCTTCTCCTTCCGCCTTCTCTCTCCCTTCTTCGCTTTTTTCCCCTTCTGTCCCCTTCGCCATTCCCTTCCTTCGTTCTCAATCCTCTCGCCTCTGCCCTTTCCCCTTTCTTTCGTCACCCTTCAACGCCCTTTCCCCTTTGCTCTTTCCCATCTCTGTTTCCCCTCCTCCTGTCCCTACCCTCTCCCCTTTGCTCTTTCCCCTCCTTCCGTCTCCCCTCGTTCCTCGTCAGCTGATGTCTGTGGCAGATGGAAGCCAGAGGGGGGTATATCTATGCGTGTGTGTGCGTGTGTGTGTGTGTGTGTGTGTGTGTGTGTGTGTGTGTGTGTGTGTGTGTGTGTGTGTGTGTGTGTGTGTGTGTGTGTGTGTGTGTGTGTGTGTGTGCGTGGGG
>NC_051395.1:9805895-9813395 GCF_015228065.2 Penaeus monodon
TCTCTCTCCCTCTCTCTCTCTCCCTCTCTCTCTCTCTCTCTCTTCTCTCTCTCTCTTATGCCGTTTCCCTTTTCATTTCTCTTTCCCTCTCTCTACCTTCTATCAAGTTCCTCCTCTCTCTCCCCCTATTTCCCTCTTCTAGGCCATATCTACAACAGCGTTAATTTACTGAAGCAGCCACTTGCTACTCGATTTCCATCCATCCCACTTAAGGTCTCCACCCCCTGCCTCCCCCACCCCCCTCCCTCCCTCTTTCATCTCTCCCCCTTACTCCCACCTTTATTTCCCTTCATTCTTCCCTGCTCTTGCTTCCTCTCTATCCTTTTTCGTCTTCTCTCCCTTACTTCTTCCTCCGTTCTCTCTTCCTTCTCTCCTCCGTTCCCTCTTCCTTCCATTTTTTCACCCTGTATTTGTTCCTCCCTACTTCGTCTCATCCCTTCCTCCCTCCACCCTGTATCGTGTATCTCTAACTCAATATATCTCCCTCTTCTCCTCCCTCCTTCCATCCTCCTTCATCAATTTCATTCCTTCCCTCCTTTCCTTTACTCTTTCCCTTCTTCCATCTCCTTCCTTCCTTCCGTCCTTTCTCCTCCCCTTGTCTTCCTCCATCTCCCTCTTTTCTATCTCTGCTCCATCTCCTCCCTCTCCCATCCATCCCTTCTCCATCTCCCTTCTCTCCCTCCCTCCTTTCCTTCTCTCCCTCCCTCCATCTATCTCCCTCCTTTATTCCCCTCCCTCCCTTCCTCCCTTCCTCCCTTCTCTCCTCCTTTCCCCCCCCCCCCATCCCTTCCTCCTCTTTCAGGGGGATATGTCAGCGTAACTCTTGATAAACCCGTGATTATGGCCGCCTAAGTGGCAAACTTTTCGACCGTTAAATTAAAGATTTAGACACGCCGTTATCCGAATGCCCACGTGCGCCTGGACACAAAATCGCGGCGGAAAATGCGTAGTTAATTAGTGCTGTTTTTTTTTTTTTTTTTTGGGGGGTAGGGGTTGTCTTTGTTTCGTGTTGTTTGTTGTTGTGTCTTTTATGATGCGTTTATTGTATTTTTTACTGGTCTGCTGTTTGATTATTCTATTACTTGTCTATCTTTCCTTTTTTCCCTTGTTCCATCATTTGATTCATTGTCTGCTGTCTGTATTTCTCTGTTTCTGTCATCTTTCTCTGCATTTGTAGGGGTGTTCGAGTAATTCGAAGACCGCTAGTGTATCCGACATCCATCTTTCGAGTGGATAACAGGACATTGATGAATGACCAGTGGAAGCCACAACTACAGGGCAGAATGAGTAGAAATAAATAGCTTTTCGGATTAGCAAAGTTCTTAATGAACTTTCTTTTATTACTCGGCCTTGAACATTAATTTCTCTTCTCATGCTTTTTCGTCTTTACTTCATTTCTTTTCATTTCTGTCCTTTTCATTGTGTGATGAGTGATTCGCATTATGGACGGACTCTGTATATGACGTTTTTTTAATGTCGTTCAGCTAACTTGGTGATAAATCTGTGATTATGTAGCTTAATTGCTATGCATTTAACTTTCTATGTTATCGCTGATCCATGTGAAGCATAAGCTGTGGAATGAAATGGGAGACGTAGTGAGGAAGGTGAGACGGGGGACAGTGATGGGAGACAGTGAGAGGAGGGGAGAGTGGAAGAGAAAGCGAGTGAGGAGAGTCAGTTGGAGAGGGGACAGGGGAGAGGAGACTGGGGGCAGAGAAGAGTGGAGACGGGAGCAAGTAGAGAGGGAGACGGGAGCAAGAGAGAGTGGAGTACGGGAGCAGAGATGTGAGACGGAGAGAAGGAGGGAGACGGAGTAAGAGAGAAGACGGAGACAAGAGAGAGGGAGACGGGACAAAGAATGGAGAGGAGCAGAGAGAGAGACGAGCAAAGAGAGGGAGACAGAGTGAGAAAGAGGAACGGGAGCAAAGAGGGGAGACGGGAGCATCAGAAGACGAACTGGCATAGAATAGGGAGACGGGATCATAGAAAGAGTCAGACTGGAGTAAGGAAGGGATACGGAGCAAATGAGGGGAGACGGGAGAGCAAAAGAGAGAGGGAGACGGGAGTGAGAGAGAGGGGAGACGGGGAGCAAGAGAGAGGGGAGACGGGGAGCAAGAGAGAGGGGAGACGGGGAGTAAGAGAGAGGAGACGGGGAGCAAGAGAGAGGGGAGACGGGGAGCAAGAGAGAGGGGAGACGGGGCAGTGAGAAAGAGGGGAGACGGGGAGCAAGAGTAGGGGAGACGGGGAGCAAGAGAGAGGGGAGACGGGGAGAAAAGAGAGGGGAAGTGGGGAGCAAAAGAGGGGGAGGCGGAAGGGGAATGGGGAGCAAAAAAAAGAGGGGAAATAAGGAGCAAGGAAGAAGGATTACAGGGAACAAGAGAAAGGGGAGACAGGGAGCAAAATATAGGAGAGGCGTGGAGCAAGACAGAGAAGAGATAACGAAGAAGAACAAAATAGTTTGTGCGCGTGTAACCGTGGGCGTGTGATTGTGTGTGCGTTTTTTTTTTTTTTTTTTGTGTGTGTGTGTGTCTGTGTGTGTGTGTGTGTGTGTTTTGTGTTTGTGTGCGTGCGTATGAGCGTATGTATGTCTATGCACTGTTGTAGTTACATTTATAGATAAGAATTGAATGCGTTCGTGACGTTGACACGTGTCCTCGCCATGCCCCTTCCCTCGCACACACATGTATTAAACCTCCCTCGCTCCCTCCCTCCGTCCGTCTCGTTACAGAGTTAATCAGCATCGACATCCGCCAAGTCCCTCGCATGATCACTCTGCCTGAGGTTCTCAAACGCCTTGTCACGTAGGCCGTTAAAACCGAAGTGACAGGCTTCAAAATGCGATGTTAATTGCATTTACCAGGGCAAGCTCTCTCTCTCTCGAGGCTGAGTGCATTTTCCGTCGACAGCGTAAGCCGTAGTCGCGATCTGCATGGATTAGCTGATGTCTCTGCGGAAAATCGGTCGTATTAATTGGGTGGTTGCTTGACTTTCTGACTTCTAAAATGTATTTTTTGCATTGGTGTGATGGAAGCTTATTTTCTATGTCGATCGTATTGTCCCTCTCTCTCTCTCTCTCTCTCTCTCTCTCTCTCTCTCTCTCTCTCTTTCTACCTATCTTGTTATTTATATATCTCTTTGAGTAATATATATATATATATATATATATATATATATATATATATATATATATATATATATATATATATATATATATATATATTACCGTTCGTTGATCTGCAAGAGAAAAACGTATTCTACTAACCCACCATGAGCTGGCTTATAGGGAACTGTTGAGTAATTTTGCCCAAGGGAACATTCTATGCAAATCAGAAATGACACGCAAACTATATAGCCGTATGTAAATATTTTAGTGTGAATATGTGAGTGCATGCATATATGTATATTTAACTGTAGGTATTTCACGTGTACAATATGCTTCATTAAAAGTCAAAACCTCCTGTAGCTGTTTTGACAACTACTACCTTGTCAAACTATATCATACGAACATGGGCACATCCCCTAAAAATTGTAACATTTCGAGTGACTCTTACACCACTAGCTTCCTTCCTTTCGCCTCATAGGTAGTCGCCTAGGAGTTGCTTGAGCGTGGTTAAAAGGGTCTTTGGGAGGGATTCAATACTGCGAATTATTGGAAACCTTCCTCACGTCGATACCGCGAACCCGAATCAAGAATGGCGATCGGAAGAGTTTCCACACACGCGAAAACGGGACGAGCAAGTTTTCTACTAGGTACAGGTCTTTACATTCAGTCGTGACGGAAGGGAACAGCACAGCACCGACCTGGCTAGGGGAGGAACCAGTGATGAGTTCATTTCTGCGAATCTGTAGATTGGCACGGACTTCAGAATCGCGAGTTTTCGAAGGATGGAATTCTCGAACGTGGTATTCACACGCTTGTGTACAAAGTTACAACATTTGTTTTCACTGTCGGACGCGGTATTCTGTCCGTTCAATCAAGAGCACTACTAAACGGTACAAATGACATCAGGTGGGTACATATATTGAGTTCCATATGTTAGGCTTCTGAGACTATGCTATGCGCTATCTACGGACGGTCGTTTGTGGAAGTACTACATGTTTTGTCATTTCAAAGCTATTACTCCGGCACGTGGCTGCTGGTGTTTTGGCAATTGCATTTCTATTTCTGCTCGTTTTTTATATTTTTTTAGGTGGGAGGGAGGTGGTACATGGCAATGGTCCTTTGTTTTCATAGCTATGTGCATGTGCATTTGTTCTCTCTCTCTCTCTCTCTCTCCTCTATCTCTCTTTCTCTCTCTCTCTCTCTCTCTCTCTCTCTCTCTCTCTCTCTCTCTCTCTCTCTCTCTCCTCTTTCTACTACTCTCTCCTTACTCCTACTATATATATCTATTATCTATTATACTATCTTATCTATCCATTACTTCTCTTTCTCCTTCTCTTCTCTCTATTGATCTCATCTTCCTCTCATACTCTCTTATCTCTCTCTCATCTTCTTCTTCTATTCTTATATTCTCTCATCTCTTCTCTTATTCCCACTTATATTATTTATCTTTTCTCTCTCTTCTCATCGTCGTGCTTTCTTGTGCAGTACATAGTAAAGTACTAGAATGAATGAATTATGAGTATAGTATGAGAGTATTGAAAATTATTAATCATATGATAGTAATATATGCGTATTAATAGATATATATATATATATATATATCATATATATATAATATTTATATACAATATATATATAGTATAGTATATAATATATATATATATATTTATATATATATATATATACTTTTTTCCATGTGTGTGTGTCTATGTGCAGACAAGGTAAAGTCTGGCAGAATGCAGACGAATTTGAGTTGTAGAGAGGTATTGCAGAAATCTTGGTAATCTTGATAGTTTATGGCGAGAAAGAGGTACATCTGACGGGCAGATATTCTGTCCAGTCAGGATGCTATAGACTTGACACTCTTTCATACAGGATATTGGTAAAGGGTTGCGTCATAATAGGATATAGAAAGGAGAGGTTGCTCTCGTATTAAGAGTGACATCACTAGAGGGGAAAGCCTGTTGGGCATATGTGAATTAATATCACTGTGTAACATGCTAATAGTGCTGTACGCGTGGTAACAGAGAGCAATAGGTAATCAGTTGTCGAAATGATATTATCTTATGAAATAGGTTTACCGAAGAGTAACGCGAGATTGTTGATGTTTGTTTACTTGACATAAGGAGATAACATTTAGGTTTGGAATATAAGTAACATACTGTGTAAGATAAGGTGCCATGAGAGAGGCTTACAGTCTGTGTATGTGTGTATATGTGTGTGTGTGTGTGTGTGTGTGTGTGTGTGTGTGTTTGTGTGTATGTGTGTGTGTGTGTGTGTGTGTGTGTGTGTGTGTGTGTGTGTGTGTGTGTGTGTGTGTGTGTGTGTGTGTGTGTGCATTAGGATTATGAAGTCTTACTTTGATCATTCATTACATAAGATTCAGTAATCACCGCCATGACAAAAAAATATATATACTATCAGTCGGGAAGGAAAAAAAAGAGTGTGATATATCTCACGTCATTTCTTTCATATGTAAATGAGGTTTCACGATCAGATTTCGTGATGAAACCGAACTGTGACAATGGCTTCTTTTACTGCTCCCGGAAGAGGCTTCACTCGTTGCTTTAAAGTTTCTCTCTCTCTATCTATCTATCTATCTATCTATCTATTTGTCTGTCTGTCTATGTATCTATTTGTCTGTCTATCTATCTATCTTTCTATCGATCTATTTATCCTCTCTTCTCTCTCCCTCTCTCTCTCTCTCTTTTCTCTCTCCTCTCTCTCTCTCTCTCTCTCTCTCTCTCTCTCTCTTCTCTCTCTCTCTCTCTCTCTTCTCTCTCTCTCTCTCTCTCTCTCTCTCTCTCTCTCTCTCTCTCATTATAACTAACTATCTATCTACCTATCTACTTGTTTCTATCATTTTTCCCATCTATCTTTTTTATGCTATTTATTTGGCACCACGTATCAGGCCATTAACTCCATCTATCTATATATATCTATCTATCTATCTATCCATCCATCTATCTATCTATCTGTTTATCTCTCTCTCTCCTCCCCTCTCTCTCCCCTCTCTCTTCTCTCCCCTCTCTCTCTCTCCCCTCTCTCTCCATCCCCCCCTCTATCTCTCTCTCTCTCTCTCATTATACCTAACTATCTATCTACCTATCTACTTGTTTATATCATTATTCCATCTATCTTTTTTATGCTATTTATTTGGCACCACGTATCAGGCCATTAACTGCATCTATCTATATATATCTATCTATCTATCTATCCATCCATCTATCTATCTATCTGTTTATCTCTCTCTCTCTCTCTCTCTCTCTCTCTCTCTCTCTCTCTCTCTCTCTCTCTCTCTCTCTCTCTCTCTCTCTCTCTCTCTATCTATCTATCTATCTATCTATCTATCTATCTATCATTCTGTTTCTCTCTCTCTCTCTCTCTCTCTCCCCTCTCTCTCTCTCTCTCCCCACTCTCTCTCTCTCTCTCTCTCTCTCTCTCTCTCTCTCTCTCTCTCTCTCTCTCTCATTATACCTACTTATCTATCTACCTATTTACTTGTATATAACACTATTCCATTTATCTTTTTTATGCTATTTATTTGGCACCACGTATCAGGCCATTAACTCTCCTTTTAACAGAAAGTCTAACAATACTCCAAAGAGCATGTAACTTCTGTCGAATATTGGTTGCCAATGTAAACCCTTCGGACTGTAATTTACATGGGTATATTGCAAGTTTTTGCTTTCAGATCACAGCACACCTTATGTAAGTACAACAGCGATATATGTTGCACTTAATGTATACGCTCCAAGGTGTCATTCAGCGATGACAAATAGTGCACATTACCTTAATTGCAATTCTTTGCAGTTCGATAACAAACAAGAATAATTGCTTTAATCAACACTCAACAAAGGCGTTTCCGGTCGTAGAGATATATTACATACATACACACACACACACATACACACACACATACACACACACACACACACACGCACGCACACATACATACATACATACATACATACATACATGTTTATATATATATATATATATATTATATATATATATATATATATATATATATATATATATATATATATGTGTGTGTTTTTTTCTTCTTTTTCTTTCTTTGTCTATCCATTAATTTATCTGAACCTCAGTTACGTATTAAACTCAAACTCACCTTCACTGTAAAACATCGGCGAGGGGCGAACGTGTTTACCGAATATGCGGAGAACGCATCGAAAATGTAGCCCGATCCGAGCAGGGCAGAAATAACGTTGGGAGAATCATCATCAAGTTAGCTAATGCGATTTGGATCTGGTCTGCACGCTCGGCCTACTGAACTGCGGGGCTGTTGACGGGAAGCTGTTATTTCGCGACACGTCAACGCTGGAAATGTAAAGTTACAATTTCTCTTTTTTTTCATGTTGTTCGATAATCATCTG
>NC_051395.1:9820895-9828395 GCF_015228065.2 Penaeus monodon
TACCACCATTTCCGTTAGGATGGCTCGGGTCTCGAACCACCTTTGCGGTATAATCAGTGCCTACTGGCCACGTCTGAGTGGAAGGGGAGGTACTCATGACAGTCGATCCAAGTGCATTTCAGGGCTCCAAGACACATTTGCACACAAGCATTCTGCACATCATCCAAACCTTTCAAAATTGAACTCGAGCCGAGCCATACACGACTGACTCATAATCTACTTTAGACCTAATTAAGGCTTTATATATCATTAGTAAAGACTTTTTATCAGCTCCCCATTTATTTCCAGCAATGCACTTTAATAAATTTAGTGCTCTTTGACATTCATTCTTTAATTAACCAATGTGGTCTTTCCAATTAAGTCTACGATCAGAGCAGACCATGAAATTTAGCAGAATTTTGAATAGGGATTGGGTGATTATCTACAGTTAGCCCGATGTTTGGCATCTTCCTATGTGAAAAACTACCCCAATACTATTTCTTGTGGAAAACTTAAAACCCCACTGGAGGCCCCTGTTACAAATCGTATCCAGTGCCAGTTGGATGCAATTTGCCGAGAATTCTGCATTACTGATCGAATGCCATAATGCACAATCATCGGTATTTATGATTCCGAAGGGGAGCTGGTAAAATCATTGATCATACTCAGAAATAATATTGGTGGCAAGACACTTCTTTGTGGATCCGTTTGCCTGGACAAAAATGTCCGAAAAAGTGACATTGTCAGAAAACAATTTGATAGCAATTAGTCAGAAATGAAATTTTGAATAAAACAAGGCAAGTTTCCACGTAATCCAAAAACATAAAGTTATCTGAGTAGGCCATATCGCCGTGTCATGTCATAGGATTTTTCTGTATCTAAGAGTAATGAAATCAAAAACTACTAGTTGATCAAGTGCAGTCCCTTGCGGAACTGCACTGCTCATCAACTAGCAAATTTCTGGTACTTAAAAAATGCAATAGCTTACTATTAACACTTCGTTCCATGACCTTGCATAAGCAGCCTGTCAACGCAATTGGGCGGAAGATGGCGGCTCTGGGATTTCCTCCTTTCAATATGGGAATGACTGGCTCTTCCAAATTTCATTGTACACTTCTAGCAACTTAATCATGGCATCATGATTAAGATGCTTTATCATCTCATATCGAATCTCATCGGGGCCTGGGTATGTTCCTTTACAGGCTTCTAGGGCTCAGATAAGCTCACCCATTGTTAAATCTTGATTGTAATCAAAGTCATCTGTGATTTCTTCACTAAGTTCGAGCTTGACGTTCCTCGTGAAGGTGTCCTAATCTGTTCTTTTTGTTAAATTTAGGAGCTGAAGACGTTCTTGTTGTGTCGCATCAATAGTCAATAAAAATAGCAAGGTGGTCGCTTCTCAATGAGTCGTCAATGATGTACCACAGGCACTTGGCTGCTATTTATGAAGAGAGCAATGATATGCCAATAAAACTCAAATTTACCGGTATTATCGTCCACCCGCATCGGACTACCATCGTTCAGAAGGACCTGATCAGTATTATTAATCATCTTAACTTCTTTCTCATCTCTACCATCTACCCGCAGGAAACCCCACAATGTATGATGAACATTAAATCAACTAAAAATCCTGAAGATCAAATAGCTCCTCATAGATAACCACATTATCAGATGGACAGTAAACTGAACATATAGTCAGATACTTGCCATTAATTTTTATTATACATACGACAAACTCCAACGTAGAATCAATAGTCACTTCAGTAAAAGGGAGGCTTTGGTAGATGTACATGGCGACTCCGCCTCAACCCCTACCCTTACGGTCCTTCCGATATAAGCGGTAATAACTCAGCGAAAACACCTCGTCAGAGACGAGGTGTATTAAGTGCGTTTCTTGGAGAACTATAATATCAAGAGCATAGGACGTGGGTAATAATTCAAGGTCATTTAATCTAGCTCTAAGACTGACAGCTGCATTGAATAATGGTCGACGCGAAGATTACGCTTTATCGAGGTTCGGAAGTGCCTTGTTCGCCAGTTTTTTTCTTTTTATGGGAGGGAGGCGCTCCCTCGCTTCCCGGGAACCTCCTTTAGGATGGTTTGGAGACAGAAGCCTCCATGTCCTGCTTCTCCTGGCGAGGGAGACGACTGGCAGATTGCGACCTACTTTTCTCTAGAGACACCGATCTAGAGCTAGGCGAAGTCCTCACGGGAGTCGCCTGAACAGGGAGGTGCGATAGAGACTGTGATTCGATATCAGTCTCCTTAGGATGTTTATGCTGGGTTGATGCAGCCATTTGATTGACCAATTTAGTCAGATGATGCACTTTAATGTTTAATTGTTAACAGTTTGTTCAGTTCAGCCTTTTTTTTATCTTTAGCTGCAAGCTGATGACTGACATTACTTGCATTAGATCCTTTTGCACTTTCTAGTGCTTTCTTTGCTTACACCTTCAGTGCTCTTGATTTCACAGGTGACACGAGACTACAGTAGGCATAGTTACTGCTGCAGCATAGGAAGTATCAGGTTTGTGTCAAACTTTCCACTTTCCTCTTAGCTTCAGTACAACTTCATGATTTCTCATATATGCTAATGTCTCGGTCTCCTTCCGGCTGCTGCACTCAGCAGAGCTTGACTGATGGGGACCTCCACAGATAGCACATTTGGAAATTTGACTAATACAAATGTTGGTGTCATGAGCTTCAGCTTATTTACAGCAAGTGAATGTATTAGTCTTTATACATCTTAATGAGGTGTGTCCTTATTTTTGGCATCTATTACAATGCGTTGGCCTTTGGATGTAAGGTCTTAGTTGAGCACGTTCGCATACGATATTGATATATTCGGGATTTTATTTAAAGCAAAGGTCAAACAACACAGTCCAGTTTTCGCACATTCCCGTCATACAATGAACGTCCACTACGTCTAGGTCCTTCATGCTCATAAGAATTTCACTTTCATTAATCGTCCTCAAATACCTATGAAAAATTACTCCCTTACAGCTATTTTGGGCCAATAAGAAAAGTTACTTTAACTCTGAGGCCATGAATTTGCGCCAGTTTAAGTAAATCCTTAACCTGGGAGTTATATTGTACTTTAACAAGGCTTCCATCACACAATTTTTTGACAAAATCAAAATCGCCGTCCACTTGACCATCAATGACCTTTTTGATGATAAAGGGGTTCACGTTCAAAAGCGATTGATTTTCATTCACTCATTTCGCAAACCTTGCAATTTCGGTAGGGATTTTGAAAAGAGGTCTTCTAGGTTAGTCATTAGTAGGGGTTCCATTGTTCAGGGTGGAATTGGTCGTAGAGGGGTCATGGGTCGCCCCTTCTCCTTGAGAAGGAGAAGGGGTAGTCGGGGTAGCATCCATCCTGGGTATCGGACCAGGTCCGATCCCTTGGCCCGAAGCCGTAGTGCTGAAGGAAAAAAACTCTTAACTTTTGGTATCAACCTAACACCGTGAGCTCAGGAAAGTGACATACTCCGGTGGGCTCAGGAAAGTGACATGAAGAGAGGAAAAGAATTCAGAATCAAAGAAAAAGTGCCCCAGACGACGCTTCAGATTACTGGGCCTCCCTATCCAGGGATCAAAGCCCGCAAGGGCTACCCTGGTGTAGTAAAGAGCTGCGGGTCTGAGGTGGGGGGGCTGACTACGCCTATTGGAGTTCCGTGTCACTTGCAAAATCAAGAGCACCGAAGATGCAAAGCACTAGAAAGTGCAATAGGATCTGTAAAAACAAGTTTTACCTTACTTGAGCTTACCTTATAAAACAAAAGCAACAGCGAGACGAAAGGCCCTGGGTTCCAGGGTAGCTCTTGTGGCACAAGACTCTTGATTTGTTGCTGCTGCATTATAGACAAGGTGTGAGCCTAGCAAAATCTGAAATGCAGGTGCCACTCAGGGTTAGAACTAAGTAAGGAGGAAATAACAGTAAAAAATAAAGTTTGCAAGCACACAAAACTCAGGGTAAGGAACCAAACAAGGAATAAATAACAGCAGACTATGAAAGGTCGTAGGTACACAGAACTCAGGGGAAACTATGGCATTTCCATTGCGCTACCCTGTTACTTAGCATTTAACAGAAAAAAATACATGTATCCGATGTCATAAAAGCCTTCACAAAGTAGATTGTTGTACAGACTGTAATTAGAAATTTGTTCTTTGTAACAGTTCTATCAATTTCATTAATTCATTCTCACTAGCACTATTGACAATGATGATATTTGTTTTCTTTATACAATTGTTATTTTCATTATCATGATCAGTACTATTATCATTCACGTTAATATGACAAATATAATCATGATTTTCCTCTTGCTATACATTTTATCCTGTAATTATTAATGCTAATTATTATGATCACCATGGCTATGTTCACTATCATTATCATTGATTCTTTTGCTATCATTATTATCATCATTATCATTATTATCAATATTTTATTATATTCTGGTTATCATGGCCCTCATAATCATCAACCATCACCACTATCAATATCACCACCATCATTCACCATCACTACCATTATCACCATCACCATCACCGTTATCACCATCATCATCCACTGTCATCATAATCACCACCACCTCTTACCACCATCACCATTACCACATTCACCATCACCATTACCACAATCACCATCATCATTACCACAATCACCATCATCATTACCACAATCACCATCATCATTACCACAATCACCATCATCATTACCACAATCACCATCATCATTACCACAATCACCATCATCATTACCACAATAACCATCATCATTACCACAATCACCATCATCATTACCACAATAACCATCATCATTACCACAATAACCATCATCATTACCACAATAACCATCATCATTACCACAATAACCATCATCATTACTACAATCACCATCATCACCAAGACTTTTACCATCAACATGATCTATTATAATCATAGTTACTGTTGTTTTTTGGCATTATTACTGTTGCTATTATGATCATTCTTATTATCCTTATTATTACCTTCGCCCAGTGGAGGAAGAAAAGTTATGACTTCGGTTTATCGGTTGGTTAATTAGTTAGGAAGCAAACTAAAGCGGAAGGTTATTGGCAGATTGTGCAGGTGCGGTAAAAATTGACAAAGCTCTTAAAGAGAGAGAGAGAGAGAGAGAGAGAGAGAGAGAGAGAGAGAGAGAGAGAGAGAGAGAGAGAGAGAGAGAGAGAACAGGAGAGAGAGAGAGAGAGAAGAGGGGAGAGAGAGAGAGAGAGAGAGAGAGAGGAGAGAGAGACAGAGAGAGAGAGAGAGAGAGAGAGAGAGAGAGAGAGACAGAGAGAGAGAGAGAGACAGAGAGAGAGAGAGGAGAAGAGAGACAGAGAGACAGAGAGACAGAGAGAGAGAGAGATAGAGAGAGAGACAGAGAGTGACGAGAGACAGAGAGAGAGAGAGAGAGAGAGAGAGAGAGGGAGAGAGAGAGGAAGGGAGACAGACAGACAGACAGTAGACAGACAGACAGACAGTAGACAGACAGACAGACAGTAAACAGACAAACAGGGGAAAAGAATAAGAGAAATATACTTTATAGGTTTAACTTTTTGCATTATGTTTCCCATTAAGTGTTTTCACAGTAACGTTAAAAACTATCAACCTATATGAAAGTGAAACCGTCGTTCCCAGACGGTGACCCATATAACCTAATCAGAAACAGATATTTGTCTTAACAAGTGAACAAACAAGTAAACAAGCAAAGTTATGGATATAGGAGGCACGAAACTTCACGAGATACAAAGCCAAGCACTTCACGATACTCTGCAATCCTCCCTTAGAGAGATTAAGGCAGAGCGAAAGCAAAAAGAAACCACTTAATGGAGCTGAGAAAAGCCTCAAGTTTTCTCGGATGCAGCTACATGAATTCTGAGGCACTACAGCATCAGGACTCTCAGATATATATATATATATATATATATATATATATATATATATATATATATATATATATATATATATATATATGTGTGTGTGTGTGTGTGTGTGTGTGTGTGTGTGTGTGTGTGTGTGTGTGTGTGTGTGTGTGCGTGTGTGTGTGTGTGTGTGTGTGTGTGTGTGTGTGTGTGTGTGTGTGTGTGCTATTGTAAAAGAGACCTTAAGATGCCTCGGAAATGGAGTCTTAACATTTGTATATATATTTATTTATTTAACGGTTACGTTGGTCTGACTTTGCGTTCCGCTTTTCAGACACATTTACAAAATCTGTCAGTCACTCAAGTCAGCGTAGGGAGAGTATCTTTGCATTTCTTGGCTGTGGAGTAACAGTTAATCAATTTAGCGGCAGTTAATGCTCGGAAAATAGAACAAAAAAGGTCGGAAAGGACAGCTAGTGCAAGTATTTTTCCTTCCTTTCTTTCTTTCTTTCTTTCTGCGAATCTCTAAGAATGACTGTGATGAGATTGATTTTTAAAAATATATGAGAAAATATGTGATCGTATATTTTCTTCTTAGTCAAGATGCTTCTTTCTCAATGCAGAAATAAATCTAATAAGTTCAGTCACCTGGGTAAAAAAAAATCTTTTTTATCACATGGCACCACGCATTGTTAACTGCTAAACCCTTCACGCTTGCAAATAGTTCGGTTAGATTCATTTAGACGAATCTGGCAAATTGTATATCCAGTATGAAAGACTGTCTGCACTTGCTATCTCTATTTTCTATCATCCTGTTAAAAGCCCATTGCAGTTATTATTACTTCTACGAATCAAAACGGTGACAGATATTCTAAGATCTTTCCCTTTGTGGCCAGCAAGATCATAAAACAAAGAATACCTTTATCATATCATTGTTTTATAAGATATGACAGTGCTCAGAAATCACCTCCGGTTTTCAAACACAGAACAATGTCGTGTTTTGTTCTGTTGATAATCTATATTGCAGTTTCAGAAATAAAAATTTTCCTATTGGATTTGTTAACCCGTTACCCACAAGTCATCTCTAGAACCTCCTTTTAATCTCTTCAAAGTACATAACCAAATTATATGGATAAGATTTCTTGAGTGCTTTCTCGTTATTATTATCATTGTCATTGATTTTAACATTGTAAACTGTTATTTTCATTTTATTATTACCTTTATCGCTACGATATTCTAGCTGTTAACATCATTATCACCATCACCATTTTCCTTATTCTCATAACTATGATTCTCTCATTGTTTTTCTTGATATAAGTGTTATCATTTTAATCATTCACAATGATAATTTTTATCATCGTAATTACAATCATCGCACGTATCAACATCATCATTATTATTATTATTATCATTATCAGCATTATCACTATCATTGATTTATAATCATTATTACCGTTTCTGTTATGATTATCAGCTTCTTTTTTGTTATTCTTATTATCGTTATCACGGTTATAGTTATCAACTCTATCGAATGGTTTTCTTCTTCTGGCATCATGAGGGTGCGCTCTCCCGTCTTTTGCAATCTCACCTAACTGTTTTCCATCTCTGACAGCCAATTTCTTCGTCATCTAAC
>NC_051395.1:9833395-9835895 GCF_015228065.2 Penaeus monodon
ATTATATATTATATATATATATATTATAATATATATATTTGTGTGTATGTGTGTGTGTGTGTGTGTGTGTTTTTGTGTATGTATGTATGCATATATATACACATATACATAGATATATATATTATATATATATACACATATATATAAACTATATATATATATATATAATATACTATATAATATAATATATATATATATATATATATATATATGTATTTTTTTCTTTCTTTTTTCTTTTTTTTTTACGGTATGTTCATGTCTGAGCCGCCGTGGTCACAGCATTATACTTAATTGTAGTTTTCATGTCATGCGGTGTTACCTTTTAGGTAATCATTCTCTCTATTTTATCCGGGCTTGGGACCAGCACTGTTTGTCTATATGTGTGTATGCAATAATTATATATTATATTTTATTATATTATATATAATATATATATAATATATATTTATTGTTATATATATATATATATATATATGTATATATTATAATAATATATATATTATATATGATATATTGATGATATTAGTTATTATATTTATATATTATATATGTATTATATATATAAAACTATATTATATATATATATATATATATATATATATATATATATATATATATATATATATATATATATATATGTATGTGTATAAATATACACATGTGTATATATATTATTATATATATAATATATATATATATAATATAATATAACATTATCCTCGTATACGTGTGCATATCTGTTTATCTATTTATCAGTAGCTGTTTGAATGTAAGAATTTGTATCATATTGCTGCAATAGCAGCAATGTATATACATTTACAACCTCAAAGACTTTTGCATAATGACCAGTTGAGGTTTATAAAATCAGCTCTCGTTTTGCCAAAGGAAGTCATGCAAACATACTGGCCAGCGAGGTTATCATAACTGTTAGAGATGACAAATACTGGATCTTGGTTAAAATGAATTTCTGGCAGGTGTGTACCGTGTAAATACATGTGTGTGTGTGTGTGTGTGTGTGTGTGTGTGTGTGTGTGTGTGTGTGTGTGTGTGTGTGTGTGTTGTGTGTGTGTGTGTGTGTGTGTGTGCGGTTATGTGTGTTTATATGATAACAGCAATTCTTGTTTGTTTCATGTTGAATATATGTTTATCACAACTGTAAATATATTTATTACCATTACCATCGCCATCGAATGAAAAAAAAAATCATCACTGGTAGTTCCTTGGCCGATGAAAAGAAAATTTTCGTCTCTCTCCTTAATTTCTCCAAACACCTGCCTCCGTCCTTCTAATTATATCGCAAGACGTGTAATCTTTTTGGAATCTTTTTCTCTGCTTTTCTCTCCTTCGTTCAAGAGGATAATTTCCTCCCTTGTTCGAATTTCTTCCAACTGTTTCATCCCTCATCTTTCTTTCTTTCTTCCTTCTATTTTTTTCTCTCTCTTCTTTTTCTTTTTTTCTTTTTCTTTTTTTTTTTTTTACAACAGCAACAGCAACAACTTCATTATAAGACTTGAGACTGCGTGTTCTAATTTCTTCCTTTGGTTTTAATGAGCGTTTGGCTTAAGGTACTTCACCCTTTTAGTTCATGATAAATATATCAGAGTTCTTTTTAAATGTAGTAAGGGGGGGTTGCTTTGCCTTGGGAGGAAGGGAGGGAGGGGGGAGAGAAGGAAGGAAAGAGGATGAAAGAGAAAAAGAGGAGAGAGGAAGAGTCGGAGGGTAAGAGAGAGGGAGGGTGAGAGGGTGAGAGGGAGAGATGAAGGATGAAAGAGGAAGGAAGGTGTGAGGGTGAGAGGATGGGAAGGAGGAAAGAAGTTGAGTGAGAGGTGGAAAAAAGATAAAAGAGAAGAAATGAAATTGGAGGATCGATGGGTAAAAGAGAGCCTGAGATGGAGGGACGAAGAGAGAGGCAGGAGAGGAGGGTGAGAGGGAGGAGAGGGAGGAGTGGAGAGAAAGGACTGAAGGAAAGATGAGAAGAGAACGGAAGAGAGAGAGAAGAGAAAGGAAGAAAAGAGGCGAAAACTTGCGACGATATAAAGAAATAGAAATTAATGAAAGAATGAAACAGTACCACTGAAAATGAAAAAGACAATAAAAACAATTCAAAAAGAGAACGGAGGTTGACAAAATGGAGAAAATATTCGTATATATTCGTGTTTACAAATTCATAGCAAGGTAGACCTCAGAGTAGTAGTAACAGTAGCAACTATATCTCATATTATCGTCATTTTTATATTCATTACTGCTCTCATTTTCATTATCATAATTGATATCATCATCATTATCATCATCATCGTTACTGATTATTTTTCTCATTGGTTTTATCATTATTATAGTTGTTGTGACATTTATCATTCTTGCAATTATTTTTCATTATTGTCATTGTTACGATTGTTGTTGCTATCATCATTATCATTATCCACATTATCATTACTATTATTATTAACATTATTATTTCTTTATTTTGTTGTTATTGTTGTTATCATATTTCTGTCACTAT
>NC_051395.1:9838395-9843395 GCF_015228065.2 Penaeus monodon
ATATGTGCGTATTCTAGGGTTCCATTTCATTGTCGTTGTTCTTTTTCGACTTTTGTTATCTCGTGGCTGTAATATTAACGTAATTCAGTCGATAAATAGAATGTATCTATTTTCTGCGTTTTATTGTTAGTACAGTTTATTAGTATTGGTGTTACATGAATATATATTCAACTCATTTTTGATGATTCTTAAACTGTATTGCCATGATTTATTGCCATAGACTCTGCTCTCTGCTTGAAAGATAATTTAATTCATGAATATATTTATTTCTATGTCTTCGTTCTCTCTCAGTATTCGAAATGATTTCTATTATATCAACTTCTATAATTTCATATTGTTCGTGATTTTCGTTCTCATAATTCATTAAAAGATGTGAATTACCTCAGTCATTTTAACGATTCTCTATTTCTTTTCTTCCCCACGATAGTCGTTAAGATGATGACAGGTCTTCTCTCTTTCATTATCAGTTGAAATCGCGAACGTTATTTCATCTTTATTACATCGTCCTTGGTGACGACCCCACTCTGAGTTCTGAACATGTGACTAATATTTGAAGCGTATGTTATCTTTACACAGACGTGATCCGGCGCTCTTGTCGCACCCGTGTTTACAACTATACGTAAGCTTAACACAGGTGTTTCCCTACGGGATGGGATGCCCAATTTGCGTAATGTTTTTGCTCGTATGATGCTCGTCCCGGTGGGACCCTCTTACACCTGAAACACGGAGGGAGTACTTCACCGCTATTCCTCTGGGAATTTTGAAGTTTACATGTAACTCACAACCACAGCCACGAGGGTTGTCTTTGTCGGTCGTTCAGTTGTCCCAAGAGAAGCTGAGCCGATTTGCTTGCACCATGCGTAGCTGTGCAAGTTCTGTCTCTTCCGTAACAGATTTAATACCATTCACTTCTTTTCTTTTTATGATTTCGTATGATAGTTGATTTAACGCTGTAGTTACTGTAATTGTATTGCTATGATTATGGATGTTCTTTCCGTGTAGTCAGGTCGGTATTTATTTTCCTTGCATGCACCATTTTCCCTCACATGCCTAGCCCTCATCCTCGCCCATACCCCTTGCCTTAATCGCCCTTCCTTCCCTTAATCACCCGCCCTTCCTCTCCTCTTCCTCTTCTCTTGTCTATTTATCCTAGCACGCCATTCTAATTCCTATTTACTCTTACTCTCGTTTTATTCATTTGCTATGATTCTGAGTCTGAATCTGATCACTATTATACTTTCCATTCGTGTGGTATACTCTGACTCACTCATTCCATAACTCTCATTCATTCACTCACTCACTCAGCTCGTCTTTTCACCACTCACCTACTCACTCATGCAGCCACATACGCAAATAGTCTCTCTCTCTGTATGAACCACGTTAATTGCACAAAAAATTACATGCATAGTTCCGAGTAGTTTATCGACTTGCGCCAATCATGCATTCTTGCCGTGCATTAGGATTGTCATTGAGCAAACATTTATGATGTAACGATTATGACGACTAAATTGCCTGTTTTCATTATCCCTTTGACTCGAATCTCTGATGCTGAAATGTGACAGACAATTTTAAGAAAATTAGAAAAACGTGTACTTCATATTAGTCAGATATATATTTCTGCATTATTTGCACAGCACATTGTTGTATTTTTCTTCTTTCTAATGAAGTCTGTCGTTCAAAACTGTCTTTGCGGACTGCGACAGCTTTCCTTATAGTCATTCACAATATTTAAATATCTTGCAGAGTCTCACCTCTTTCTATTCGAGACAATTGCAGCTCAATCGTGTCCTTGTGGACTGTTCCAATTGCCTCCCTAAGCATGCTCCTCTCTCTATCCCCTGGTAGTTGAATTATTTTTTAAAAATAAAAATAAAAAAATTGAATATGAAATTTTAAAATATCTGTTTCACTGCAATATGAAATTTGATCATATCTGACATACGGCCCTTGTTGTCAGACAGCATATATCTGAGAATGCGCACGTTTTGCTAGCACATGTGCGACCGTTAATGGCTCTTGGCATCTCTCACAGCGTGCTTCATTCACTTGAATCCATCATCGGCCCATGAGTCAGTCACAACTTTTACTTGTCGGTTGGGATGGACACTGGTCACCCAAGATCATTTCTATCTCTCGTATTTTGTTTCTTGAGGTATGCCCTTCCTCCCTTGCTCCCTCCATTTATTGCGAAGACAACTACTGATGCTGGGTTTCAAATCGGTGTGTGGGAGAGGAAAACGAGCATCACAGGGCTGAGCAGCAGCTACCTTTGCCTTCCGATCAGCTCACTCATTCCCACTGATACCATCATGCGCTGGCACCGCTTTTAAGTTTCTTCTTATGAGCTGAAATCACTGCAAGCCAATCTTCAACCTTCGTTACCACTGGATGTGACGAATTTAATCTCTTGATTGCTTGCAAGGCCCTACGAGAGTCGCAATATATTCCAACAGAATGGTTCCTAAGATCGATAGTCACTTTGACTGCTGCAAGGATGGCATGTAACTCTGCAATGAAGAGCGAGGCTGCCGAAGAAAGACAGTGTCTTCCTCCTGCTCACTGCTGCAAAGCCCACGCCATGTTTCGAACCATCTGTATATATTACGTCTGATCGCTGATTCTTAGAAGTGTGTTGAAGAAATCTCCCTGATTCCTGTTCCGGACCTCTCCCTCTTCCCTAATCCAGCCAAATCTAGCTCGACTAAGGGATGAATTGGGGAGTTCCAAAGTTAGAACTATAGAGAGATTTAAATTGAGACCTTTCACAATATTCCTCATTCTCCTACCATAGGATCGGCTGTTCTCAAAGGAGTTGAAAACCACTCTGGATGTAGATTTCGTAATCCTTTGTAGCCTTGCGTAGTAAATCAAGTTCACCTGTACAGATTCCGAGAGCCTCATTATATCCAGCATCCGGAGAACAGTGGGAGTTGTAGATAAATAAACCTCACATCCATAGTCAAGTTTGCTAGGAATAAGCGCTCAGTAAAGCCGCAGAGGCGTTGTGCGGTCTGCACCCCAAGATATTGTGAAAGAACATGCAAAATACCAAGCGCTTTTGTAGCCTTAACTTTAATTCTTTGATGTGAGGCACCTATGTAAGCCTTGAGTCAAAAATTAGACACAAGAACTTCACCTCTTGGACAAAATGATATGGGTTTGCTCCTAAATAGAGGCAAGGATAAACTTTCCTCTTTTGCGGAAAGGCATAGCCTTGGTCTTGCTTGGAGAAAATTTTAAACCATGGTATGTTGCCCACTATACAGCCTACTACACACTTAATACACCCTTGTAGGACCCCTTCCAGTTGATCTGTTTCCCACCCGCATTCTAAACATCCTATCAGATAGGTAATGCTCCAGTTAAACCAGTGTCATACAGCTTCATGAGTTTACCATGCGTCCAAGTAGTAACGTAGGCCTTTTCAAGGTCAAAGAAGATGCTAGCAGGCTTGTGAAGGAGTCACAGTCCTTTTTGGATGCTCCCTCCTCCTAGAGGCCACCATTCCAGGGCCGGGTAGACTTTTGTACAAGCCGGCCACTTACATCTTCAATCCACGCCCGCGCTGCCATCTGCAATAAAGAGTGCAACCAGACCGTGCGATTCCCTGAACCACCAATGTGGGGGACCCCAACAAAAAAATCTTGGATTGGTAACAGTGATGGGATATCCACAACACGATACTGACTCTCTCTCTCTCTCTCTCTCACTTTATCTATTTATCTATCTCTCTATCTATCTGTCTATCTATCTGTCTATCTATCTATCTATCTATCTATCTATCTATCTATCTACTTATCTACCTACCTACCTATCTATCTATCTATCTATCTATCTATCTATTTATCTATCAACTTTTATCTTTATATCTGTCTATATATCTACCTATTTATCTGACCATCTATCTAACTGTATACATTTCTGTCTATCATTCAATCTGTGAGACTATTTGCCTATTTATCAATCGCTTAGTATTTACGAAACAAAGGATATCTACATACATTTACAGGAAAATGTTATTTGTTTATTAGAATACAATACTAGTATTATTTTTGCTCTCTTGTGAACAGAGTTCTTGCTCAACATTTAACTGTTTGTATTACCAAAGGATAAGATTTACATTTAGAACTGGAGTAATCTGATTTGCAATAACGCTTCCTGATTGAATAATTCGCTGACTGAGATTTGTTTGATTAATCTTATTGATAAATCTTACTGATTAAAGTCCCGGGAAAGAAAAGTCTGGGAGACCTACTGATGGGAAAAATGTATATAATGTTTGAAGATATTAAGGTGCAAAGTGACAAAGGAAACAGCAGATTTTGAAGCTTTTGATGTCTAGTGCAGGCTTGTGTGCATGTCAGTGTGTCTGTCTGTGTGTGTGTGTGTGCTTGTTAGCTTGCACCTGTATGACTGGGAGTGGGTGAGAGATGCATAGAAAGAGGGAGGGAAGAAGGGACAAACAGGCAGACAGAGAAGAGAGAGAGGCATAAAAAAGAGGGAGAAGAGACGGACAAACAGGTAGACTGACAGACAGAGAAGAGAGAGAGAGAGAGAGAGAGAGAGAGAGAGAGAGAGAGAGAGAGAGAGAGAGAGAGAGAGAGAGAGAGAGAGAGAGAGAGAGAGAGAGAGAGAGAGAGAGAGAGAGAGAGAGAGAAAGAGAGAGAGAGAGAGGGCGTGAGCCAGTGTTTGTATCTAAACGTGTAACTGTACATGTATGTTTCATCTTTACCGTTTCTTTCTAGTTTCGAATACCATCCAACCACACCGCGTGAAAGGAAGAAGTGTGTCTGAGGCAAGTGAAACCGGGACTAAAAACAAAGCCCGAAATGTTAAATGGAGCGAGTGTGAAGTGCGGAAGGTCCAGGCGACGATATAAACACCTAAACCGGACGGACGCAACTGCTGTTAATTTCAAAAAGGCAAAGTTTTCATAGATAACAAGCGGAATAACATGAATAATAGTAACGATGATAATAACAATAGACCGCAGCAAGAAA